>NC_134486.1:63126067-63226067 GCF_040206685.1 Ascaphus truei
ACTGCCGTGACCTATTTGTGGTGCCAGGTGGGACTGCGCCTTTAATTCCAGACAAAACAGCTTTTCTTTTCTACTAGGTGTTTATAATGCATGATGGCTTTGCAATGAGGCAGAATATTCATGCCAGTGACATTATGAAAGAGCTTATTTGTTTGCATATGTTATATTTAGGGAATCTGGTAGTTTGACAGCATGAAAACAGCAGTATTTCATACAGATAACACTATTTGAGTGAGTCTTTAGCACTGTTTAGTCGTTTTGAGCCTAAATGAGACATTGCTAAATTACCATTAAAGTAAATGGCCCTTTTCATAATTAAATGAAGCTACACGTTTCCCCTATTCTCCTACTTTCCTGTTTTTATATACTGATAATAAAACCCTACAAAAATTGCTAAGATAAAACAATTGCAATAATACTAGTGTTTTAAAAAATCCCCCAGGAGTAATTACCAATGAATGGGTGTATATATAAATAACCATATATTGTCAACATACTGTACTGTAGCTAACCAACGCAGCGATGTTACAGTATGTACCAGTACATAAAATACAAGAACACAGACAGTCTTTGTGTTTATTTGATGTTTTCATGCATAACAATGTGGCAGCATTTCAGACACATAGAGATGTGATGTTCAATTACTTCCCAATACATATACAATCCATATAAGAAGTGAACAGCACTGAGCCAATGTTAATGGTAATTTAAATTTCATTTAGGTAATCTCTTCAACTATCATTCTCAAATTAGATTTTGAGGGGACGTGATTGCTTAAAAGCCTTTAGCATAGGACCATTTGGCTGATATATGATATTAGGTTCCCTGCATCTCCAAGCTTTTTATGAAACGGTAGTTAACTGTTGCACTTTTATTCACAAACCGCTCCAAGGTCAATGCCACAATTGTAGTATCCTGCAGTGGAGCCACTAGCCTACATGCACTTCCAAGAGGGAACGAATATCTTTATCAATTGCAAGCAATAGAAGGGATGAAATCATCTAAAGAGGTGGAAGCCAATTTCTACTTGAGAGGATTCAGACTACATTCAAAACCGTTTTCTCATTTTCTCCCATGCAACCACAGCATGTGTGAGCAGCATCAGATGAAAAGGGCAACATACAGTAATGATATTAACGATGGGTTTAGAAATTCTCTCTAAGCAAGGTGCTAATCTTCAAAATGGCATACTGTAATTACATGCTAGTGCCTGTAATTAGTGGAGCTCTAATTGCAGACCAACTGCACTTACACAGAGCTACCTTTACTCCTGCACTCATAAACGCAACCTCCCCCTCTACTTCCCTGGTGAATTGTCATCCTTATTAGGGCCAGACCAGATTTCCATTACACATAGATCAGAATTCTGCTTATATTACAGAAAGGAATGGATACATCTAGTAATGAGCGGATAAAGTGGACATCATTCACATCATTCACATAGTATTGTAACATAATATAGGTCACACATACTTATGAAAAAACAATTCCTGATGCATTTTGCTGGGACACCTTATAGTACAAAGCTATTAAATAAACAAAACCTAAATTGTGAAACAGCTGTTAAATATCATAGAAAGTCTGGTATAAGGCTAAGTGATTATAACTCTAATTAATGTTACCAAGTGAGACTGGGGCTTCAAACATTAAGACACACACACACACACACACACACACACACACACACACACACACACACACACACACACACACACACACACACACACACACACACACACACACACACACACACACACACACACACACACACACACACACACACACACACACACACACTTGTCCTACTCAGAATTTTGGCACAAAATATAAGAATGAAAAATATAAAGCAAGCTAAGAATGAAGATGTAAAAAATAAGCTTAAACAACAATTTAACTCCAAGATCTGGTAAAATGTACATTTGTTAAAAAAATTATGATTTAAGCAAAGTGTAACCTGACCTCAAATGCTGATCAATCCTCTTACAAAATGCTGTTGTGGATGTTATAGGCGAAATCAACACAAATTACTTCCTCCAATGGCTGAGCTGTTAGGGGCTTTGTTTTGTTTCATCAGTGAATTTGTCCCCACCAAATAGATAAGAAAGCATTAAAACAGACCAAATCATTTCTCTACCTGAATACTGCTAATACTTTTAACCAATTGAGTGTTACAAGGGCCAACAAAACCTTCCTCTGCATTTTCACAAACGTTTTTCAACAGATTTGTTAGCTCATATGTTCACAGAAAGTCAGCATAGACTCATCTTTACAGATTACTGTGAAACTTTAGCAAAAGTTTCTGACTTTATCCAAGATTACGCAAAAATGCCCTATTTAAAAAGGTCATGAGAGCCAGCACCATTCTGCCATCAGCAAAATGTAAGTGAATTTTAAAAGGGCAATTGTTTGGGCAAATTTCTAATGCATTATGAGTTGCCAGACATTGTTTGGCAGCATGTGCAAATGTTAACGACGTCGCAATATTTTTGCAAGTAGTGAAAGTCCCAATTTTAACAAGTTTGGCAAAACTAGTTCAGTCATCTGTTTCATTGGCATAGAGCGGTGGCTTCCAACCATTTTTCGGTTAAGGAAGAAGTTCATTATATTGTGAAATTCTGCAGAACCTCAACCCTCTCTAATAGCGTGTCTGAGATCAGAAGCATTACAAGGAACCCCAACACTCTCTAATAGCGCATCTCAGATCAGATGCATTGTAAGGAACCCCAAGCCTTTCTAATAGCAAGCCTGAGATCAGATGCATTGTAAGGAGCCCAAACCCTCTCTAATAGCGAGTCTGAGATCAGATGGATTGTAAGGAACCCAAACCCACTCTAATAGCGCTTCTGAGACCAGATGCATTGTAAGGAAACCCCGACCCTCCTAATAGCGCGTCTGAGATCAGATACATAGTAAATTCTTCTGTATTTGGTACAATTTTAATATGATCTGTGGATTGCAGGGAACCCTTTAGTGATGCCTGTGGAACCCAAGGGTTCCTAGGAACCCTGGTTGAAAAACACTGACAGAGTAATTAGTCTGCGATATGCCAAATTTGCAGTTTTACAGCCACAAAAATACGTTATTTTTAAGGTACAAGTCATCAACATGGTACAGTTAAAAATAATGCATTTTTTGTATCACAGAATACCATAAATCAGCCAAAATATGACATAGAGTGGCTGGAAATTAAAGGATGGAGACTTCGGAAAGAGGAAAGAAGAAAAGAAGAAACAGAAATACTCACCTAAGAATTCTCTTACAATCAACAGTTGAGCAAAAGCATTTGGTCCATGGATGTGCCCAGATTAAAAATAGGACATGACGCCTTTGGAATACAAATAGGCCAATGGGTCTGTATTCCATTTTTATAAAAATAGATTTTATGTTTATTTATTTTCCCAACGGGACTTGGATTGATTATGCTTTTTTGTTTTTTTATGGTTGGGCATCAGCCCCTTTTGTGGGTTGGTTACAGGGGGCTACCGGCCCAGAAGATATTTATGGTTTGGTACATTTATATGGTGTACATGTGAATCTTTTCTTGCAGGCTTCCATTAAAGCTGCAGTTCAAGAAATATCCTGCATGTGTGTTTTTTTAAATAAATCAGTTCTGTAGTAAGAAAAAATACTTTTAGCATTTTCTGTTTAAAAAAAAAAAACTTTGAAAGACCAATTTTCTTGTATTCTATTTTAACAAGCATGTTTGTTACTATAGCAACCATTTACATTCCCCAGATTTAAAGATGTCGCCAAACGTTAACGATCAATAGACGGAGAACGAATTGACCGGCAGCTATGCAGTTATTTAGGTAAGTAGAGATTGCCCACATAAAACTATTGAAGTAAAAAAAAAAAGAAAAAAAAAAAAAGGGGGAGTTTGAACTTCAGCTTCCATTGAGAGGGCTTAGGTAACCACACTGACACTCAATTGGTAACATTCTAAAATTATATAAAACAAAAATAGAAAGCGCGGGCACCATAGCTTAACTCAATAAACAAAGAATTTATTTCTGAGTAAAGTAAAAAATGCAACTCACATGTGTTGCTAGGACATGTGCATGAGAGAATGGTAACAAGGGCCTTGAGTAGATGTTGTAGCCACGATCCACACGGACCTGCGTCAATACAGGCATCGCGTCAGTCTGCCCCTGGAAATGATACTGTGGACTCCGAAGTTCTACTGCTCCATGGTCAATGTGGTTACCGGCACCTTGCAGAAAGACCTCAAACGGAAGAACACCCTATGCGTTTCGTTGCGTTAATGTGATGCGACGTAATCAGGGGATGAGAAACAAAGGGCACCAGTAGCCCCTTTATAGTCCATTATCACTAATCATTACAAAATGTCCTTCAGGTGTTAACCCCTAATAGGTCAGCAATAAATGTTAATGGTTGCTAATAAAACATGGCATACATACATTTTTATCAACACTTTTGTTTTTTTCCCTCTTACCTTTTAATAGTGGCATATATTTCTCCCCCATTCCCTTCCCTTTCATTTTGTTTCCCATTCTTATCATTTCCTCCTTTCCCTTCCTATTGTATGTCATTTTGTCTTGTTTATTTATTCGTTTGTTTGCATCCAATATCTAATATTCCAACTCTTAGCTTGGTTTATATATGTATGTGTATGTATTACAAGCAATAAAGTTTTGGTCTGCGCTCATGCTTCCTAAAGGCAAACTGCTGTATGTGCCGAAGAGGACCTTGTAAAACCAGGCAGCTACGGAGAGGCGTCTGACTGCAATATACAGGCTATGGGCTCCGCAAACCCGGAAGCAGCAGATCAACGCCGAGGTACCAGCTGATCCCAGCGCGAGGGATCCCAATGCCTCATGCACCACACTGTCTCCCAGCTCCAGAGTCAGCAACAAGGCAGCACGGACAATCATTCAACGAATCCACTGAACCACAGACTTTACATATGTAAGTTGTTACTTGCTTTATTTTGTCTGTTCAATACATATTTATCTTCACCTTTGGTGCGCCCTTTGTCCCTTTTTTTCTATGTATGTATAGCCTAGCCTTCCGGCAGCTACTTCTTTTCCCTGGGCCTTTCCTCGGTCAGTCCTGTTAATGCAGGCAGTGGAAAGGTTAATTCCTTCCTTAGGCCTGTGTGTGGGCCTATCAGTATCCAGCTCTGGCTTGCTATGAGTCAGAGTTAGAGACACTCCCCAAAGATGATAAATTCTGACATCCTCCCAAATTTAGTTGAGTTCTGATATGTTCAGTGACTCCCAGGAATGGAGTAAGAGGAGGAAGAAAAGGGAGCCTCTCCCTCCCACCCATGATGGGATGGTAGGGAAGAGAATTAGGCCTGAGTCAGGGCTCTGACCAGGAGGATACAGAATAGCAGGAGAGGTGAAGTACAGCTATGAAGAAAGTATGTTCTATGTCCTTTGTAGCTGTTGAAATAAACCATCAGAAAAGACCAGACTGTCTGTTACTATCTCTGTAGGGGCCCATCCCCTGAACATCCCAGAGGATCCCTGCTGGCTGCACCAACTGAGACCCAGGTAACCTGTCCCCCCAGTCCTTTTTCTCCCCACACCACCGCGGAGCGCTCAGCCCTCCTGTTACCTACAGGTTTGCACCAGCACCTAGAAGTAGCAGATAATGGCATACCCACCCCTATCTCACTTATGGGGGTTTTACATGGGTTACATATGTATATATCTCTTTATTTATATAGCGCGATTAATATCTGTACCGTGTTAGCCGAGCTTACTAATCAAAAACAAATAGTCAATACAGTTATGTGGCTAACGAAGTGCTTTTATTTGTGCGAGCTTTCGAGATACACTGATCTCTTCATCAGGCAATGTTACAATTGATTAAGCCAAAAAAAATTCTTAGAAATAAGGCAACTGGAATGTTATTTGTTGGTGAAGCCTACCTCTCCCTCTGTGCAGTATGTGATTTATGACTTAAGGTGTTAAATGGTTAAATGGTCCCTGAATGCTTGTGATGTAAAGAAATGGATGTGTATATGTGTACTGTATGTACGTGTGTATGTACGTGTGTATGTGCGTGTATGTGCGTGTGTATGTGCGTATGTATGTATGTATATATATATATATATATGTATCCCTGAGGAAGGTCACATGTAGCTGACCGAAACGTCGGATGTAGTCCCTTGGTTTTTGTTACCTCAATATATTGTCATTTCAACTTGGCTGTGTGCTGTCTCTTCTTTCCGGATGAAGATCTGGTAATACCTGCTGTTTTAATATCGCATATGGGATAAGCATCAGTATTTCATTGTTTACCGAGTGCCTACTGCCTCGTTTCTTGTTTCATCATTCATATATATATATATATATATATATATATATATATATATATATATATATATATATATATATATGTATTAATGGTGTAATTTGTTTGGAGTTTTAAAAATACAAATATACATACATACATTCAAATCTTGAACGAAATAATAAAATCTGACTACACTTAAATCATGCTACTAATAAAAATATGTTGTCCCAACTATCCATATTAAATGTTATTTTGGGCAATTTCATCCCATGACTGTTAAGTCTCTGAAGATAGAAAGCACTGCAAAGAGCTTGCAGGTGTGGAAACGAGATAGAGAGAAAAACTAATATTTGTTCAACAAATAAGAATGCAGAAACCATGCAATACGTCTTAAGATAATGAAATGCTTTTTGAAAATCATTTCCAGAGCAGCACTTGTAAAAGTCACGTCCTTTCTTTATCCAACAGAAAACATTAGTTGCATTAGGCTACCTAAAATCATCAACAACAACATTGCTAAAATGTAATAAAAGGCGCACCAGCCATGCATATTTCCATTATGTCTCCAGTTCTAATGGGCTTGTTTTATGTTTTGTAAAGAACATGGCTAGTAAACACAGACAAGTCAATGGGAATTGTGAAAGGTCAATAGGTTTGTCTGTGAAATATTCCTGTTTTAAAGATTTTGCTTAATAGGCTGTTGCTTATCTCTATAACTTTGACTATATAATTAATTTATTATATTTATTTATCAAATATTTTACCAGGAAGTAATACATTGAGAGTTACCTCTTTTTTTAAAGTATGTCCTGGATGTCTGGATGACGTAGATGCCCGAATATGGGTCTCTACATTATGAGGTCATCTACATCATCACGGGGGCTGGATAGGACATTTAACACTTTCCAGCCCCCCTGATGATGACTATGGTCCTATAGCACTCCCCCTCATGATATAGAGACTAATATTGGGCATCTACGTAATCCAGGGGGTTGGGAGAGATCGGTGAATGCTCCTTACATGCAGAGCTGCTGGGTACAGCACACAGAGATGGAAGCAGCTTTTCAGCTCATCTATAAGGTTAGTAACGGTTTCTTGATTAACGGGAGGACTAACGGTGCGGGGTCCCATTCAGAAGCAGAGTTAGAGTTAATTCTCTCAGGCTGCTTACTGTTTTCGGTGGTGTGATTGCGCACGGCTGCACACGATTGTGGCACAGAAAACAGTAAGTCTAGCTAGATCTGTAGATCATAAAAATCACTACTATTTTTCATATATTAGAAATCAGAGCCTTCTTGGTTCACACATTTTTTTCTCTCAATGTTTACATATTTATAAATTTGGGGAAAGTTTGATAATATCTTTTAAGCCCCAAAAATGTGGGTAAAAGATTGAATTAAAGCCAAACTTTGGGATTTACAATAAGAGTTTGAGAATGCATTTTTGAAAATGCAATCGCATCCAGAGTATACTTCCCTAAACTCTTATCTCTGCAACATACTGTATGGTGAGATACCAGTTAACACACCTAGATACAGGACCTGGAAAATAAGCTAATTTCAATATATTTTGCATATTAAAACAAGCTAATTTCAGAGATATCTTAAGTGTGTTCATGGGTATTTCTCTCTATTTTTCTCTCTCACTTTTCCAATACAGTTAACTTAAGTAATCATGATGTCTTGCCTTGATACATACAGAAAACACAAGTCTCCAGATCAAGTCAGAGACTCCCAGGCCTGTCATAAGCTCTCCAGTCTCCAACTGCTGCTCCTGTAGATACCTCAGTGGCAGGCCCGTATTTAAGCATAGGCCTACTAGGCCCGTGCCTAGGGTGGCAAATTTCAAGGGGGCAGAAAATTTCAGGAGGGACGGTGATGTGGTTACAATGGCTCCGCTCTCTTCCACACAATAATTAAACTAATTGCGGGGAAGACCGTGGGGCCTCTGTAAAGGTCTCTTACCTCCTCCTGCAGCATCGCCCTCCTTCTACAGCATCTACATGTCTCATGGCGATGTGTTGACATGACAACGTGATGTCACATGGCATCCTGTTGTCATGGAAATGCGTCACCATGAGACGTTAGGATGACAAAGTCATGGAACTTGCACTTTCTACCACCCTACACTCATAGCAAGAATTCCAACAGAAACTGAAGAATTACCCATGATAGAATTCAAAATCTTTTGTAATGACATCTGTGGTGAAGTCACATTTTGGCCATATTTGCTAAGCAGTGCTTTTCCATAGAACACCTTCCCATTCCAGAAGACATTGTGTAGCCTATTCACTAGAGGATGGCCAGGATGTCAAGTAACGCTCTTAATGGTTTCTCTACTGTAAGTGGACTTGTATTCAATCAGGTTACAGAGCATATAGATTAATGGTGCTGTAAACTCATAAAAAATGATTTTTTATTTTTTTAAAAAAAACTAATTAAGCTTCCATTAAATTCTGATGATTCTTATATCACTGCCATTAACCAAGTAACCGTGAGCATGAGACCAGATGGAAATTGTTTGAGAATAAATAGCAACCATATTTCTCCCTGATACAGTGTAATAGATTTTGAGTAAAAAAAGTGTAATTTTTTGTGGCCACTTACTGGTGTAGGTAAAAGTTGATTTTGGACAGGATTGCATGTTTAAGGTGTCAACTGGTATGTAACAACAGCCTGCTTTAGAAGCAAATGTGTATTATAAACTGTACAGAAAAGGATTATTAAATCCTGTTTGTATCAGGTTCACTAAAGGCTGCTAAGCTTTAACGTGTCCTAACTCCCATTCATTTGCAAGGTAGTTAGAGTATGCTAAAGTATAGCACCCTTTAATAAATATGGGCCTTAAAATATCTAGTTGAACAGAAGTACCACAGAATGTATGGGGTTGATCCTCAGAACTTCTGCACTTTTGCACTAATAACGATTCTTCCCGAAATTGGGGACAGACATTATTTTTTCTAAGTTTAACGGGTATCCTCAAAGATAGTTTCATGCAAAGTGTTTGGCCCTTAGTCTGCTCAATTGCATATGGCTAATGTCACGTTATCCGGCTACCACAGCATTAGCTATAGGATAATAATTATGTCAGGTATATATTGTAATGCAATATACTGTATACCAAGCACCTTTCTTCCCAATTTAAACAAAATTAAATTAACCCCTTGGAAGACATAGTGTCCATGAAGGCATGCATTATGGGGGCATTATGGATTATGGGAGTAGGTGCCCTGGGAGGGAGGATAGGCTGGCCGGGGGAGTAACGGATGAGGGTGGGTGCAGGTGGGTGTTTGTATCGCTATGATATAAAATGGGTACTAGGGGTTAATACATAGGTCATGGGTTAATTATTTGGCCTTGTCCATGGTATTGACTTTGGCTTCCTACAGTATATTGCTAAGGCTATAGTAATAGCCAGTATATTGGAAGGCAAAAGTAAGTCACTTCAGAACCCTGGACAAGGCCAAATAATTTTCTGGTACCTGGCATTAGGTGCTTTTAGATCCTAACGCCATGTATATCCATATATATCCATGACCTAAAAAAAGTTTTTAAAAATGTGCCTTTTTCCTCGTTAAGTATAACGGCCTGCTGAGGATTTGCGTTAAGGTGGTCCCTACCTCTTTTGCATATCACTAGCACAAACATCTGTTAAAGTTAACAGTTTCTTCTTAAATACAGCACTTATTGTCATAATTGTAATTATAGTGACTGATCTTTGAAGATCCCTGTTAGCACTTAATGATACGTTAATTGATCTTAATATACCGTTAAGTATTTGACGGAGTTCTGAGGATCTACCACCATGAATCGTTGGTCATTTGATGCTCTAACAGTAATTTGTGAGATGGACTAAAGAAGAATTTAATTAAATGTAAAATGTAAATTAGATGTATTAGGATAACCCGTCACACACATGTAAATCCGTTGTATCAGCTAACTAGTCAGTATAACATTTTCTATTATGGCTGTTAGGGTACGGCACCCATAAGTCCACACTGTACCCGTGCTATGTAAACCTCAAGTCCCACACACATACTCATCACCACCACTGGAGACACATAATAACACGATAAGGTAGAGAACAGCAATGACACAAAAAAAAGAAACTCAATGGGCCCTTTTTTTCTCCCCCTGGTTCATGAGTATCACTTTTCATAAACCCTTCCACCATCTCTCTACCATAACTAAGAGTTCTTAGCTGAAACTCTATTCTTCTGCTTCTCCTGTGCCGTGGTTCCTTGGTAGAGATGGGCAACATTTTCCAACATTCACATTTGCAGTGAATATGAAATTTTTTCTGCAGCCGCGGATATTTGCGGTTTGAGATTAAAAAGTGAAAATCTCCTACCTTCATCAAAGTGTATGAAATACCATCAGCCGTCACCACACATTCAATTTGTTTGCACATGTTGTGGCATTCGATTTGATCATAAGTTCTGAGCACTGAAATATATATCCCCTCAAACCAGCTTTCAAACAACACATGGAGAGACACCTGTGCTCAAAAAAGGGAACAGCTGAGGTACCTGGGAGATATGATAATAGAATATGCCACATATATATTGTAGTTACTTCTATTAGCGAATCTCCCAGGTATCTCAGGTGTGGTTTTCTTTGAGCACAAATGTTTCTCTACGTGTTGTTTGAAGGTTGCTGTCGCGTACGGCACACCTGTGAGCATGTGACCTGCATACGGTACAAGGGTTAATACACAGCTCGCAAGCTGTCCCACTTTTCACCTTCACATAGGTCCCTCAAATAAACAATATCTCCCCTCAATCCATCCCCATATACTATCTGTCACGAACAGCACACAAGTGAGCACGTGACTTAAATATGCAACCAGAGTTAATAGACATGGCTACTCTAGCTAACTCACTTTTCTCCTGTGCAAAATACTTTAATATTAGCCCCTTACTCAATTGCAATCATATCTATCCACTTCCACCACCCAAGAGTTATGCAAAACAGCATGTTACGTTAACTTAATATGACTCATGTTACTTGTGGAGAGAGACCTGTGCACAAAAAGGAGCACACCTGGGATATATGCTATTAGGAGTCATTTGAATATACACTGTGTTCAGAAAAAACTGGATCCCTTTTATTTTTTGTCATATCTTCCAGAAAAATCTAAAATGTTCATGAAAATGTTAGCAATTATAGGTAAATCACAATAGATTATTACATTTAAGAATTATTTGGAAATTATCAATTGGAATTGGTGATGGCATGATGACCTTATCAAGTGCATAATAACACAATGGTGTTTAGTGATAAAGATAAACACGTTATAAAGTGCTTGAGACAAAGCAAGAATTGTGGTCCAAAACGCTTACATAAATGTCTCCTGATTAAGGATGGTTGCTAGGAGGACTGAAAAAAACAATTTGTATCATTCACGAGTTGGAGCAGCTAGATCAACGCACTATCGATTATGCAATCAGACAGTGGCATTCGCATCTTTAGGCGTGCATTTCAGCGGAAGTGTCAGACCTCGCCGTTACCGCCATTACTATTCGGCACTGGCACATCTTTGAAAGTCTCACATCTCTGGTTTCATTGCCGCAGTCAACATGATCGAGATCTGAGGATGCTTTCCCTTTACCTCTACTAAGATGGCCAAAGACAGGAAGTGACCTTAAATGACCTGAAGCAAGATGGAGATTTCCAATGTGCTGCACCTGTCCTGGGCCTTAATATACATGACCTTTGGAGCCACGAGTGCCTGACCAAGGTGTCTGATCCCTTGTGCTCCTGGACACCTGCTGTTTTTCTGCTTTGTCTGTCATGAATCGTCGCTGGACTTGGATTCTGCTTGCCTTTCTCTTGCCCTGATTTTGGAACCATAACCCTGACTACACTGCTGTGCCTTACCTCAACATCAACCTGTGACCCAGATATTCTACTTGATCAGTACTCAGCCCTTGCCCTGTGGTCAGTCTCCATATCCTGTCTCAGCTCCGTTGAGCTGGTTAGAGATGAGCACCGTCACAAGAAGGAGGACATTTTGAGCACACAGTTAGAACCATACTTTGAACTCAAATTTTATAACAATCGTACTGTTTCCGATAAGATTACAACAGTTTTACACATTTATGAGCCACGAAGGAAAAACTCCTATTTCTTGTTTAATAAACATGAACCTATCACATTGTATATGGTACTATTAAACATAATACAGTGACATCACTTTAGTTAACATCAGCTGATTGTCTACATTTTTCATCTTGTATAGTGTTAATCCACATAACAGACCTACAATTGTGCAAATTTTCATGGCGATAAATATATAAGATAAATCATTTCTGAACACGGTGTACTTTGCATATCTCTGATGTGCTCTTTTTTTGTGTACAGGTGTGTGTGTGGAATTTGGTTATTTGCTAAACTAATGCTGTGTTAACTATAACAGAGCTCTGTGGATAGGCATTGTTAAAAGGAACACCTCTTTCGAATATCATCTTTGAGCTTTTGGCTCTGGGTCTTGTACTTTCATCACATTATTATATCATAACACCATCAGGCTGTACTCAACAATAGGTTGGGAATATATTTGTGTGCTTCTTTGTGTGTTGATGTGTTTGTGCCAGTCACAAGGAGTGTGACTGTACCTTTTTCACTAAGGCCCAAACCTAAAATAGAAATGTACATTATTTTCCTTGAGTTAACGTCTTATTAACTACGGTAATTATACCCACAATATAAACAACAGTTGTAATTGAGTTTATTAGCATAGGATTCATTAACACCGTTATTTGAGAGAGTGTTAGAGACATGTCAAATATATGCAAATTATATATGGTCTCTCTCGTTACGGTATTTATTAGCTTTAACAGGGGCCTCATTACATTTTGTATCTGATTGTCCTCATTTGGTTTGTCTCTCTGTTATGTAATGTTCCCCCATTGTACCGCGCTGCGAATTATGTTGGCGCTTTATAAATAAACGATTATAATAATAATAACCTTAAGGGCGCTTAGTGATTCTGAGCACTGATCGACTAAACTTTGTTGGCCTAGTTAATGCCTTTAGCATAACAGTATTCACTAAAGCAAATAATATGATGTTCACCAGGATTTACTCCTGGAAAAACATGGTGTTATTTTTAAGGGCGTTTATTGGAAATTACATAAAAATTAGCTTATTATAGCCTAAATTATATTCATCCCATATTCACTAAGCTCCATTAAGGAAGGAAACAACGCTACATTATTTAAGTCATACCTAACTCTGGCTTTATTCCCATCGAGATTGCATATGCCAGAAAGTGATACGTCTCCAAAGTAAAGCTATTTCTAAAAATGAGTGATAAATATCTCCAAAGTGAAGCCAGTCTCTCTCTATTTCTAGCTCACGCTCTCAAAAGACCTACAGTATTTCTAGGGTTGGATGCTAGTAGCGCCAATAGATAAGTAATGTCACTTTCTGAAAATAACTCTGTGCTATTCTGCTATAATGTGACGTTAACCCTATGCTCACGATGAGTGCAATTACCGGCGCTATATTGGCATATAATGACCATTTGTGTTCAATCAGGGAAAATAACTTCTGTTCCTGTTTTAGATAATGTCATCTTATTTCACACTGTATGATCTTATGTGTTTTTATTAGTGAACTCTGCTATGCAGACAGTATATAGGGTGTAGCGGGTTGAACTTCTGGTATTGATCACTGTATATTGCAAGTGCATTGTGATAATGCAGTAGAAACCCAGTGAGGGTGTGAAATTTGTATCAGGCATTTTGCTAAGGCTGGCGTTGGGAGTGGCAGCCCACAGTAACATATGTGTTGTGACGGTTTGCTGTACTTGTTAGAGTCACTATTCTTCGTACACCTGTGAGAACTGTGTTGAAGAAGTGAGAGCTGTCTACATAATATTACACTGCATGCAAGGGCTTTATCCCAGCACAGTGAGAGTGACGCTGTGGTTAGGGAGCAAAGTGTGCAACAATATCCGTTGTCCATCTGACGCAAAGGTGTATCCTGAGTAAAGAGATGACTGTGAAGTCGAAGGAGTGGAGTGTTGAATATGAACAGATACCACTGACATCTATTAGGAACTAGTCCAGACCAGTGAGAGTGATTGTGTTGGGATGGGAAAGGTGATATAGTAAAAAGGGGCCGCTAGTCCTAGATCCACCTGAATGGGAGGCAACAGAGAGGATCCAAGCAAGCGTAATTGGAACCATCTAGGTCTGGGTGGTTATTCTGCACACCAGCATAAATTGACTTGGCTTAATCAGCTCTAATAATGGAGTTGTGTATTTCAAGTTTCCACTTCAAAACAGTACTTTTTGATCACATTTATCAACTTTTCTATTAATGGATGAACTTTCTTCTGCCTTAGCATCAAATAAATGATAGTTTCCTGTAGGCATAATATGTTCTGTGTTTCCCGGATTACTACTTTCTGAGACTTCTGTTAAACACTCCTGAGGCTACACCGTTTTGTGTGAATATATATATATATATATATATATATATATATATATATATATATATATATATATACACACACACATTTTAAGCTACAGCCCTGAAAATTGCAAAGCCAGTAGAACCAACCTCGCACTCATGAGACCCATTAAGGTCGAAAAATGTCTGTGAGTGGTTTCTTTGGCTTTGCATCTGGTTCCCTTGCAGTGCTTAAAAGCTGTGTTAACAGCGAGCATTAGCTTATAAGGGTTCCATGTAAAAATGGATTTCATGTAAAAGGTGACACGGCGTGCTCACTTGCATGTCATTTCCCAGAATCCCTTTCTGCAGTGGAAGCACTGTATGATAGGTGATTATGGTGAAAGGCAGGTTGCAGACCATCTAAGACACGTGAATGTGCTCAAAGTGATCTTTTTATTTGCTATATATGTATATATATATATATATATATATATATATATATATATATATATATATATGAGAGAGAGAGAGATGTGTGCATTTATCACATGTGTGTGCTACACTGTATGAATAATGTTGTATTTGCACAACATGTTTTTCATGTGAGTACCAAGTTTAAAAAATATTTACGTATTTTAATATCTAGTTTTAAATATACATTTTGTGAGATACAATTCATACATTTTTGATTAAGTGACATTCTGGTTGTGTATTTTATTATCTTGGGAGGTTGTGAGTGCCAATTAGAGAATCCATGTTTTATTTATGTTGCTATTATGTGTAAAGTGATTTCCAAGAGCAGAATACAGCATGTAGGTTCTGTACACAAGAGAGTTCGTGAACGATCATAGCTGTCACACTTTCATGAATCTCTCCCATAGTGTTCTGGAGACATGGAGTGACATGGTTGAAAATCATGAATCAGTAGATTTATTTTATTACAACCACTGTGACTGCACATTGGGAAATAATTTGTTTGTCCTGTAGCCCCGTGGAAAGTAAAATTGGGTTACATCTATATATTCCATAAAGTAACACTCTAGGATGTTAATGTGTAGGATGTGAACATGTATTTCCAACAAAACATAGCTTGATTAGGAATTTATACTCAAATCCTAACCAGAATCACGTTTATAAAATCCCTGATTTATAAAAGAGCACATTATTCAAGAATATCATTATCTATGATCATAAAGCTAAACAAGGGCATCCGATTAGCCAGAATAATCTGGAATTAGATCTACTACAAAACGAGAAAATACATATTTATAATAACTCAAGAAATCTAATGCTTGGAACTTAAATATAGAAAATGCTTCTCTTCCTTGGAAAATAATCCCGTCAAATGTGAAAGTTTTGTAACATGCAGTATCATGTATGTATATACACATTAATATCACACCATTGGATGTAGCAACTCAAAGAATATGTTTATCAGATTTGTAGTCTTGTAAAATGAAGGGTTTTGGCCACTATTCCGTACGCTGTGAATTAGTCTTCCCTGTGCTGGAGATGTTAGTCCAGGGGTAGCCAACTCCAGTCCTCAAGAACTACCAACAGGTTAGCTTTTTGACTGAGCCACCTGTGCTGAAGCAGGGATATCCTGAAAATCCTGAGCACTGGAGTTGGCTACCCCTGTGTTAGTCCCGTTTTTTTTTAATACTTTATCATGGCTTCACAGCATATACTGGGGGCTTTTATCAGTCTAGTTTGTGTCGAATTTTCTTTATTCCAAAGGTTTTGATGGTCTTAATCTCTTCCATCTGCCAATTAGTGCAAAGGGTTCTTCTTCACTAAAAAAAGGCTAAAATGATGTAGTCTATTCAACGAAGTGTGATGTGGATAATCAATTGCTTAAAGTGCATTGCCTCCTCCAACCAAAATTAAACAATTGCTGTAACATGAGTTACATCCAGATGTGTTTGTAAGTTAAAAAGAAATGTTGTAGAGTTTGACTTCCTTGAGCTCATCCTTGTTATGTGACAATTTTGCACAAATTAATGTAGTAATACTACATTCCTCCTCTTTTTTTTTTATTTGAAATCATTTCTATATGTAACGCATGTCTTCTCTGGCAATTGTTTTGTGTTCCTGTTATAAATCTGTAAAAAATCCTGATTGTGGGACAAATGGCTGCTTCAGTCAGTGTAACCCAGCAGCTACCATGTAGCCTTATATTACTAAGGTAACATTATATATTGTTACAGTTTACAGGTCAAACAGCTGGGAATATTGGCAACACATTATCACAAACAGGAAAGTCTTGCAAATATCATGCACTGCTTGGGAGTTGGGCTAAAACCTGCTAAATAAATCAAAGGATACTTTACAACTCATTAAAAGTTGCATTAAGAGTTGAATAATAATTAAAAACTACAGTACGTATTATCTAATACTACAGAACAGATTTATTAAAAAAAAAAAAAAACATACAATTTCATATATTTTGCTGCATTAAGCAGAGCATAATGCAGGCAAAGTGCCCCCCCCCCCTGTCCTCTGACCCTATGCTAATTAGGCTACCGGACAGAAAGTTGGCTGGCTATCAGTCAGTAATCATCAACCATTTTCTCGGGACCCCCTAAAAAGATCAGACTTTAGGAATAACCAATGAATTCCCACGCACACGTTTGCACTTATTTTACATGGCAATGTGTGAGTAGCTGGTTATCCCCAATTCATAGCCTTGCTGGGGTTGGGGTTCAGTTCTGGTAATGGGGTATTATTCTGCGCAGGCCCTGGCTGTGTCCTAGTAATGTGTGATTAGCCGATTCTGCCTAATTGATGGCCTTGCAGGGGTTGTCCTAATTGAAGGTTTTAGAAACAGCTATAGATTAGGGGAACACATTTATTGTCGTGTACATTTACTAGTTTTCATTTGCGAGCAATTTAATCTACAAATGTTTTGGTTTCCTAAAACAAAAATGTAATTTTCACTATTGTGCCAAGCACAGGTTATTCTCCATTTCAGTGGAGTAAACAAATGACTATTCATCATCCTGTGCCTATTAGCTGAATGGAAAGAAAGCTCGGGATAGGTTTTAAATTAAGTGTGTTACTCTGTTAAGTTAATTAACTTCGAATGGGGCTTGGCTGCAAATATGTGTTATATCCTTCATGTGTTAGAATAAGTCTTGAAATGTGCAGTAGTATGACATAGGATAGAAATAAAACATTTTCCTGTTACGTTAATGTCATATTTGTATTAATTTACTTTAGTTTTCCTTTTTTTATACTCGGTGCTTGAATTTCACTTGTATGTTTTTAAAATGTTACTACAGTGCGTGCAGAAGAGCCTCCGCCAATCAGCGCAGATTTGTCTTCTTTTTTCTGTGCAAATTGCTGTTTGATACTTGTTTTTAATAGTAAAACCTTGTACTGTACAGCTAATTGTGTTCAACACTTTATTATTACTTTTCATTTCCCAATATGATTTTAAAGTTCTTAGATTATATTTTCTTTGAAAATAAAATAATACATCATCTATGAATAAGCCATGCATGAGAACATGCGATTAAAAATGGGAAATATTGTGAATTGAAATATGTCATATATAGTAGTAGTTGTGGTTAAAAAAAATCAACATAGGTTTAGCAAATTCAATTGTTTAATCTATTCTAAACTGGGCAATGTACTAGATTTATACTAATCCAGGCGAGTGCAAGCAAAAACTCCAGTGCAACATTTGCCAATTACAGTGTATATCACTTGTGTAAAATATAGTCCTTTATTAATCATGAAAATGGTAATAATAAGATTGCTTCCTGAATAATTATGTTGCTTCACTTTCACCCTGTTCAGCATAATCCTGTAAATCCTCTCTTTAAGAAGATATCCTGTGTTTTCATTAATGTGCATAATATATCTGTCATCACAGTCTCCCTGGGTAGTTGCTTCTACATCGTCACGGTTCTTAAAGTCAATATTTTCTGCCTCTCTTGCTAGTAAAATTTCAGTGGGTGACTTAATTGTATAGCCCTTCGGATTAAAAAAAAAATCTCCTGGCAAGATATCTGTTTATATGACCTGGAGAGACTTGAAATTAAAGGGAAATGATTTACACATTTTTTTGTGTCATGGGCAAAGATGACAAATCAAATTGCGGTCTATAGAGATGTAGTCTTGATTGTCGATTAATCAATGTAAAGGTAGGTGTGTGTGTGTGTGTGTGTGTGTGTGTGTGTGTGTGTGTTTGTGTGTGTGTGTGTGTGTGTGTGTGTGTGTGTGTGTGTGTGTGTGTGTGTGTGTGTGTGTGTGTGTGTCTGTATATATGCCAAATTCCGTCTCAGTACATATTGGAAATAAAATATTTTATAAGGTATTTTAATACTGTGATATACGACAGAGAGTGGGATAAGAGCAGGAGAGGAAAAATGGTGCGAATAACACAGTGAACAGGATAAGGGAAAGGATGACTGGGAGCCAATTAAAAACAGGAGAGAGGGAACAAAAGGGGGGAAAGGGAGGTTCTTAAACATTGCTCTATGCTTTCTTTGTGTGCCCACACAATAACCAAGTAAATTGCCATTCGACCTGAGGATAATGTTGTCAATTCTTGTTTTATTTATTTTTTCATTACAGAATATATACGGTAGCTATACTATATACTGCTACCCACCCTTCTTTGCCTGCTAATATTCTGCCACTTTTCCTTTTTCTTTTACAGTATATAGTGCATTCCTCAGCAGGTTCAATTATTGTCTTATTATAATATCCCAAAACTAAAAGTCCATGTTAGTAATTCACAAAAATTAAATGCTTATATATATACAAAGGTGTTGTAATAAGGTTCCAAGAAATGAGTTGCCAGTAGAGTCACAAAAAAAACATTATTAGGGCATTGCAATATTTGGAGTTACAGATGTTTGCTACATAAATTGGAGGGCAAGATCTTAGTGCACTCCTTTTATTGTCGTTGTTGTTTTATTATTAAAGGTAAGAACGTACAGTAGGATGGCACTGCACAGAATTAGCAAGACAAACCAGGAAAGAGAATGGACTATAGTCTCTCTAAGAAGAAGTATACAACTGGAAAATACTTGGCGCATAAACTTTGCAAAATGTTGATGATATAATTATAGGCAGATATAGGTATACTGAGGTTTCTGAGAACAAAGCATAGGAATATTTGATAAAAAAAATAACAATTTATTAAAATACACAATGATTATAGACAATATTAGTCAACAAAAACTGAACCTTGATTGAGCTTAATTAATATTGTGGATTAAGGAATACTTATCCAGACTGGTGTCTAGATAGACTAAACTAAACATTGTATCAACAAACAAACATTTTATAATAAGAATGAAAAAAATATATATATTTCATCCAATATTGTTGGTGATTTTCTTCCCAATGTTTTGGGGTATAGTCCTTGTATACTATGGGGCATACAGCTAACCTCTCCGTTTTTAATTCACTTTTTAATTTTTTGGTTACACTACTGCTGCAATAAATATATTTTAATTGTTTAATAATAAATAGTAAGTTTTAATACAGGTACAGGTGTTTTCTTGTGCGGCATATAGGGAACTTCTCTTTATCCTTTGTTCAACATTAACCCCTTCCCTGCCAGCACCACCTCCACACTTTATTGCAGTTATTGTTCCTATACTACACAGGTTATACCATTTAGTTTTCCCTCCTTTCACAATTGGTATAGTGCAAGGTGCACACCCTATGACCCTTCTGGGCCATTCCATCCCCCTCAATCCTGAGGTAGTCAGAAAGGTGGCATACAGAACCTTATTTGAAGATGCGGTTAGTTGTACTTTTCATGTAACACCTTTCCTATAGTTGATGTTTTAGCAAGAAAATGGTTTAACCTTTGTTTGTAGGCAAATTCTCTTTATGTAGAATTTATGTTGATCACTAAGGTATATACAGATATATTTAACCCTTGTGTTCCAAATCTTGATGTTTGTTTTGTGAAGATGATGTTGGTCTAATCTAAGCGCAATCACTGCTTGAGATCCAAATTGTTGTTTTTCTGTTCTTAATGGTGTGTTTGCTTGAGGGTGGGAACTGTTTCAACACAGATTTACCTTCAGGGTTCACTGCATGAACCACCGCACCCTCCGATCACTTTGGCCGCTCAGTGCTGTGATTGGTAGTCCTCTCCGGATTCTCTGCCTTGTGTAGGCAATCTTGCAGCCCCACTCTGCACTTAATTCTATGCAGTCAGCACGGCTGTCTCTCCATAGACACGGATGTTCCTTCGTAAGCACTGCTGTCTCACCACGGTCTCAACACTCCACAACACAGCTGATCCCTCTGCAGTCTTTGATTCCCACGCCAATTCCACATCAATTGAGGCTCTCGCTAACATTGAGTTGGCGAGACACCATCTATAAGCTATTTGAAGCCGGGGGTTTGCATTTTTAAGGTAACGGATGCACAGGAATTTCAGTGAGTTTGCAAAAATTGTGAGTTTGAGCCATTTTTGTCTTACTGCTCGGATTTGCAGATCTGGAATTAAGCCGCTTCTAAAAAGAGCCTTTCTCACGCTGTTTGGACATGCGGGTTGGGCTTACAGAATACAAGGACCTACATATCCGGGCTCTTTCCATACAGATACTGTACAGGCATACCCCAGTTTAAGGACACTCACTTTAAGTACACTCGCGAGTAAGTACACATTGCCCAATAGGCAAACAGCAGCTCACGCATGCGCCTGTCATCATTTCCTGAACAGCAATACCGGCTCCCTACCTGCACCGAAGCTGTGCGCAAGCGGGGAGACTATAGCGCATGTTACAAATGCGTTATTTACATCAGTTATGCACATTTATGAAGATTGCAGTACAGTACATGCATCGATAAGTGGGGAAAAGGGAGCGCTTCACTTTAAGTACATTTTCGCTTTACATACATGCTCTGGTCCCATTGCGTACGTTAATGCGGGGTATGCCTGTATGCACTTCTGGCAGCTAAAACACATTGTCAGCCTTGGAGGAATAGGAAGGATCTTTGGATTTTATTCAATATGCAGTGAAGTTACCTTCCTCTTGCTGTGAAAGATTTCAGCTCCATTCTAGTGTGCTGGCAGCTCCAATCTTCCAGAGCAAGAAGATGGCTTCAGAATGTACTGAGACAGACCTTGTAAAGCCCCACAGTATTTATTAGGGAGACAACACATTGTTATGTAATTGTGCGTTGGTAAAAAAAAAAAAAAAAAGCCTCTTTATGGAACAGATAGTGTGTATGTACTAAATGCATTCATTTATAACATTGTAATCATAAGATCTGAAAAAATATTTAGAAAGTTGAATTTAGTGTTTAAAATATTTTAGATACCAGAGACAAAACTTTACTCTGTGCTTTTCATGCACACACACACATCTTTATGAGAGAGACTGATTATCTTAATAGTTGCGAAATAAAGAATGATGGTATTCATTTCCTTGCCATGCATTTTCTTTCCAATTGTTAATGTAGCCATATTTTTCTTTGTAAATCAGTTAATTTAGTATTTTCTTTTCCTGCTAAGTAAAAAACGGAATAGATTGATTTTTTCTTGATGTATGGTATAGATTTGTTTTATTTTTCTGTTCTGTCTTTGTGTTTTTATTTATTCTACAGATGCTAATGGCCATGACTATTAATATAATTAGTATTATTATTAGTAGTAGTATTATTATTGCATTGTTATAGTTATAGCCCTGTATGCAGTGTTTTATATAATCAGCCATAAAAATAGTGGTTCCCCAGGCACATCTACTCCATGAAAATAAAGTAACGCCAGTGCTCCTGCTCAGAGCGGCCCACCTGAGCGGCCCTCCTGAGCGACCCAATGAGATAATATATAATGAAGAATATAGAGGAGAGCACAGCGGTCTTTGCGAAAGGTAATTTATTAGCCAAAAATCCATGATATAATCACCCAACAGACATTACACAATACAGGTGCTTATTTACGATGGCCTTAATGGTGGTCATCATGGTTAGTTAGGATTAATCTACAAATGAGAAAAGGGGATATATTTAAGTGGTGGAGAGGCCAGTTAATAGAGAGTATGTTGTAGCTATGGGTCAGTAGCAGAAGCATATTTGGAAGTCACATGTCCTGATGTCGCTGGATCACTTGCTAACGAGTTGTTATTTAATTAGCTCTGTTCTAGGAAATTACTTGTGAATGTTCAAAAAAATGTAATGCAGCCAAAGCTTCTACAGTACCTACAGTATTAGAAGCAAACTTCTCCCTCCTTGTTATTAACAATCGATTATATATTTAAAAATGAGAACAAATTAAAATATTGAAATGACTCTATACTTAGGATCCACAAAGCTCTGTTAAATCAGGTGAATTAACGTGACATTACCAAAATCAGTAACGGACGTCATTTTCCTCAGTTTAACGTGTAACCACAAAGCTAATTATATGCAAAACCAATGTCCGTCAACAAAAGTAGCATTGTTGAGATATCTGGAGTAGCAAGTATGTTCATAGCACCAACCAATAAACTGCACATCTTCATTGCTAAAAATATAAAGTGCGTTCCAAGGCCTGTAACGCATGTGTTACCAAAATGTAATGCACATGTTCAAACAAGTAAATACACAATACACACAGTAGGAATGTTTTTCAGCCATATTAGCCTGACCCTACAGATGTAAACAATGTTGAGGAGACTTCCACCTCGGCTGCTGTTGGAAGGCTCAAGAACATAACATTTACAGAGAAAGAATTAGTAAGAATTAGTGGTCCTCATTAATGGGGGGATAGCCAAGTTACTCAAAAACGAGCACAGCAAAGATATAATGAATCTGGGCGTATCTCCTGGCCAAACATTGGACATATTGAAAAAGTGGTGGTCATGCTGCCCACATGAAGCGCACAGGAGAGGGACGGGCATCTGAGCTGGACCTCTCACCCTCAGAGCATCCAAGATCAATCTGGTAAGTCAAAGCAGACTATATACAGTATACAGTGTATATGAAACGCATGTATACATGTAACATTATGCACAACCTTAGAGATCAGACCTAAGTTTACTGCTCTATTTACACTGCAGTCATACATACATGCAGTGGGTAGTTTGCAAAATAACCAATATGTGACTTGCACATTACAGTCATGCTCCAATATTTATAAAGTAATACTTTTGCTAATTTACTCCCATACTACTGTTAGAGTATGTAAAATGATTAATAGAACAGCATATTCTTCATCTTATTAAAGGTTTTAAACATGAAGAAATTAATGTTTATGCACACAAAGTCTATCCAAATGTGATTAGATTTACTGTAGTAGTGTATTTGAACATATTATGTACATTTTCTGAAGGAGCATCACGCAGACACCAATCTGCACAGGTGGAACAATGCTTGGAGGTCACCATTGAGGAAGAGCTCCCGGAGGACACAGTGACTTTGAACCGCACTGTTACTCCCGAGGAGCCTGCTGTTTCAGTGCCCACACCAGCCATACCAGCGCCCTCACAAGCCATTCCAGCACCCTCACCAGCTGTACCAGCGCCCTCACCAGCCATTCCAGCGCCCTCACCAGCTGTTCAAATGCCCTCACCTGCTGTACCAGCGCTATCTCCTGCTGTGCCAGCACCATCAACTGCTGTACCAGCACCATCACCTGCTGTACTAGCACCCTCACCTGCTGTACCTGCTGTACCAGCACCTTCACCCTCTGTACCAGTGCCCTCATCTACTGTAACCGCGCCCTGACTTGCTGTACCAGCATTATCTCCTGCTCTGCCAGCGCTATCACCTGCTGTGCCAGAGCACTCACCTGCTGTACCAGCATCCTCACCTGCGGTACCAGTACTATCTCCTGCTGTACCAGCACCCTCACCTGCAGTACAAGCCCCATCACCTGCTGTACCAGTGCCAGCACCTGCTGTACCAGCTGTACGAGCTGTACCAGCACCCTCTCCTGCTGTACCAGTACTATCACCTGCTTTGCCATCACCTGCTGTGCCAGCTCCATCACCTGCTGTACCAGTGCCGAGATCTCCTGCTCCAGCACCGAGACCTGCTCTGCCAGATGACCACTACGTGTGAGGCAATTCTAGCATATCAGCAACAGATGCTCAGCATGCATAGGCCAGCGTACCACCAGATGAATCATCATTTGGTGAGCATCAGCCCCCAATTCACACAACCCACCTCCTGCAGGAACCTAGCACAAATGTCCCCAACAATTTGGGCCAACTAACTGGTGCTCTTAATGTACTCACCTGGGCCATGCAGCAAGCTATATAATATAATATTTAATTTTAGAATTTTACTTCATCAATAAGCTGTAGCACATGAGTTATTTTTTCTAACAGGCTCAAGCATTCTCCATCAATTAAAAACTATTTAAGACATTATACTATAATGAGTAACTGTGGATTTCTAGTTTCTACCAAATACCCACAAAAGTGGCTTTTTCTAAGTTTGGCTTTGCCAAGGGCTGATTTGTAAATCAGACCTTACTACTTAACACATCACAAATTGCACAGTATTTAAAATGACACTAATTACTGTAGTGAGAGTTAAAGAAGATTTCCTAAAACTGTTATTCCAAATGTAAGTATACAAAATATACAGTAGCCTGCATTGTAGCTATGAACATACCTTAATATTCTCAAATGTTGTAATATTGGAGTATTTTGAGTGGTATGAATATATTATGAATGGCTGAAAATGTCTTGCAAAAAAATACATTATTTAAATAAATAATAAAAAACACCTTTCAACTGAATTTTGTTTTATGATTAATACAATGCTGTTTTCTTGCACATGTTTTGCCCCAGGGGGCTTTGACGGTAGGGGGTAGCCGGCCTTCATTAATAAAGATGGCTGGATTCCCCTGAAACCGTATGGCAAGGCTGAGAGTGTCAGCTCTTGGGTCTAATATTGTACCTTACCGTGTTGCTCTGTAATTCTGTTCCCCTTATGCTTCCCCCCATAGGGTTATAAGCTGGGAATCGTTTGTGTGGGGTTAAGGATGGAAGCCCAATAGGCCAGTTAATGCATTATATGCTGTATTCCCTTTGACTCATGTGCCGTAGCTGCCTGCGCAAGCTTATAAGTGAGTTGCCTTGGATGGGTGGCCCCTTATGAGAAATAGCTGCAGGGCAGACTTCTGGAACATGAGGGGGATATTTGGGGGCAAACAGGGTTAACCTGTATTGCCTGCCAGCAAGGTATTAGAGCTGGTGTCTTAGAGCAGGTTTTAGAGCTCAGTTCACAGACCCCACGTTTTAGGTCCACATGGTAGAGTGCAAGATCTAGGGACAAATGTTAGTTTTGCTGTGTTTTAAAACTACAATGCATTTTGTGTTAGTGCTATGAGCTGGACTGCATACCGGCCAAAAGGCAGCCAGAGGTAGATTAGCATAGCAAAAGATATGCAAGTTTGTTGCACATGGTGAGGGGGAAGGGCTGTGAACAGGATATCTAGAGTAGAAAGCCTTTGTTTCACCTAGATACATCAGTGCCAGGGAAAACGGTTGTTGGATTTTAAACTCATAGGCACGATTTCCATTGGCAAGTTTTGAATTCTCACCTCCTATCATTGAATGCACAACAACAACCCATGCTCTAATTGTCTGCCAGCCCCCACAATGTATTAGATATGCAGCAAGCCCTATATAAGGAAGAGCAATGTATCAGGTCTCTCTCTTTTCTGTTGAAGATTTGAAGAAGACAAGCAGCTGCTGGCGGGCTTCTCAAATGTGCTTCTGAGTGAAAGGGCTATTCACACAGGGAAACATAGAGAGGCCCCGCCAGCAGGCTGGAACAAACTGGAGCAGACAGGGCAGCACCTTTTTGCTGAAGCAGGAGCACTGCAACTAGGAAAGGGCTAGATCTCAACCCCAGACCCTAGTAAGTGTGTATATTCTCTGTATTGTGTATTTCTGTGTGTTTCCGAGGTTTTATACAAATGAACCTCATTTATTTCACTGCGTTTTCTTGCCTGGCTTTTGATCCCTTAAATATAACTGTGTTAAAAGACCTGGTTTACTGTGACAGGGGCAATAAGGAATAGCCTCCACCGTGAGTATGTTTTTCTTTACTAGTTAGACACTTAAAAGTAGTGTTGATTATATTATTAAGTTGAAAATATTCCATTATCAACAGCAATACTAAGAATAACCATTTGGCTATTACTGGGCATGCTGCCAAATGTGAATACATTTATAAACGGTTTCTATGAACTGAGTCTTTTTAAATCATATCTCAGCATACCGGTTTCAGAAATTTAGCACAGTGTTACTCAACACAAGGTTCTTGAGCCACATGAGTTTTATTATTTTAAAGACCTCCTGGTGTCTCTTTTGTACTACGGGATCTTATACCATCTTAAACCATAGGATGGAGTCAGAGCTCTCATTTTAAGGCTTAAATGAAAGAAAAGCATGTGTACAGGCCTATTAGAGCCTGCTCATTGCTTAAAGCAGTGGTTCTCAACTCCAGTCCTCAAGACCCCCCAACAGGTCAGGTCTTAGGATAGCTCAGCTTCACCACAGGTGGTGCAGTCGAAGACTGAGCCACTGACTGAGGCACTTGTGCTTAAGCTGGGATATTCTTAAAAACTGACCTTTTGGGGGGTCTTGAGGACTGAAGTTGAGAACCCATGCCTTACGCAGAAACGATTAGGTGACACTGGCAAGCATTGAATTATTGTTCCAGTAGCCATATATTGCTCTTCAAGAAATATAGATCCGTTGTTGTTTGTGATACCTTATAGGGGACCAATATTAGGGTTCTACGTAGATGTAATTATAGTGTACAGAGCTTTTAAATCTTCTAGGTTTTTTCTTCAAGTGTATTAATGTTGGTCAGCAAAAAGGTATCTGCCAAGAATCAACAAAGATGGTGGTTTCTGCTTTAAAGGGACTTCACTTTTTCTCAACGGTAATACATGTATTTAAATTCCTGTACAAGTGGGTGACAGCTACTGCACTTTTTTGTGCCTTTTCAGATACTTCTACATACAAATATGTGAATACAACTCAATATACAAAAATATTATTAAAGTGTGATTGAGAGATGTTTAGTTCAGACTATAAGAATTTCTCAATTATTTTTACATTTACAGTAGTTTGTTCACATGATGATAAGCTGAAGTGATTGTAAACGTAATTAGATTGTAAGCTCTTCAGAGCATGGACTCCTTTTCCTAAATGTAGCTTTTAAATCTGAAGCACTTCTTCGCTTTATGTTTTATTTGTATTACTATATTTATTATTTATATGATTGTCACATGTATTACTGCTGTAAAGCGCTATGTACATTAATGGCGCTATATAAATAATGACATACATACATAGGTGGGAGTTATTAACAAATACAATTGTTTATTATTTTCCGTTTGTGTTTGCTGCTGTAAGTAGAATCCTCTATAATCAATTTGTTGCCTTTGTGCGATTCCCTGTACATCAGGAGTAGAGACGGGGAAACCTTTCACCAAAGTTTGAATCTGTGGCAAAAATGGCGTTTTTCATAAGTTTGACTTTTCACGAATTTATCGACGAGTAAAAAGAATTGCCTCTATGGCAGCGACACTGGACACAGTAAGGTCCGCGACACCTGTAGGAGGAATTGCACGCTTTTGCACATATGCAGAATAACAATTGATTTGGAAACAAAAAATGATCGAGTGGACTACCGCTTGCTATGAAAAGAAGTTGGGGAACTCACCAGATATGAAGGTTAAAAAAGTCTTTAATGAAAACTACATAAAATGACAAAACTCCTCCTCCCACATGTTTCACGCCCACTATGGCGCTTTTTCAAGGAGTGTGCACTGGAAGACAACCTCCAACCTCTCTATAAGTACCCCGCTTCTTATACCTTGCTAAACCCCTTGGTTTTTCTCCCCTCTCCCTGCATCTATACTTATATGTACCGGACATTGCTATTATCAATTTAAAAGACTGTTATTTGATTTCACTTACCTTTTTGCTTTTGGAGCTGATATTCGTTTTTTGTTCTGTAACAATTGATTTGACCAAAGTTTTGAGAAGAAATATAAAGGTTTGTCTGAACATATGCGTGCCAAACTAAGACACATTCGCCCGTCACTAATCAGAAGGGGCCCTTATGATGCACAGGGCACGTTGTGCTATTTTGCATCTATGTACAGACGTACGTAGAATGATTGTAATCTGCAGCCTAAAAAGCAAAAACCAGCGGCTTCAATGAAAGTGAAAGCTGCCGCTTCTAAAAAAGGGCCAATTGTGCCCAGTTCCCATTCTCGTGCGAAAGTTTTGCACATCCCTATTAAACACCTGAGAGTCGTTTTGGGAGGCACTCATTTAAATATTGTATTTTAGTTATCCACTAGTATAGGTGGGAGAAACCCAGGTCCCGCGATGGCATTTAAGTGAAAATCATGATCAGCCTCATCTCACGCCGCCCCTCCAGTATCTGTAGCGGGAATGGAGGGGAGCTGGGGCCTCGCTGCAGATATGGAGGCCCCTCTTCCGGCATGGGTGGGTGCAAAGGCCAGTGTAAGATGAAGCTGATCCTTGGCGTATCCCACTGACAACTGCATCCCCCAGAGGTAAGGGAGAAGGAATTGTGTGTGGAGGGGGGAGGAGGATTGTAAAGGGTTTTAGGAATTTTGAGTGAAGTGAGGTGGGATTGTGAGTGGCTCATTGAGCGAGAATAGGAGGGGGTTGAGTGAGGAAGTAATGGAGGGTGAGCGGAGGGGGAGAGTGTGTGAGAGTAGGAGAGGGATGATTGAGAGGAAGGTAGATTGAGAGGAGAGGAGAAATGGTAAGGGGGCGATGTGGAAGAATGAGAGAGAGGTGGGGAAGAGTGAGAGAGAGGGGGGAAGAAATATATGTACAGAGAGAAGGGTGCAGAAAGGGGGACAGAAATAGAGGGATAGTAAGGGAGAAAGGGGGACATAAATAGTGAGGGGTAGAGAGAAAGGGGTGGGAGGGGCTCACAGGGCTCCCAAAAATGGTGGCCCAGGAGTAAACTCTAGTCCAGGGGGGTGATTGAGTGAGAGGGTGGTAGTGAGAGGAGGAGGGGTGAGTGAGAGGAGGGGGGATAGAGAAAGGATGGGAGAGGCTAAGGGGGACACTGGGGCGAGAGATAGAGAGAGAGAGAGAGTTGAAGATTGAGAGAAGAGGGGGAGAATATTATATAGAGGGAGATAGAGGGTGGAGAGAAATACATGGAGGGAAAGAGAGTGTGGAGAAAGGTGAGGGAGACAGGGGGTGAGAGCGAGGAGGTGAGAGAAAGAGAGGGATGGGAGGGGCTCAAAGGGATGTTGACACGGGTGGCCCAAGTGGAAACTGTAGTCCTGAGCCCCTTGGAAAGCTGTCTTCAACACTGTCCATTCCACACAGGCTGATGTCATCCCAGCTGCTACTGCTGCAGTCCTATGGCAGTAACGGGGAGGACATTGATGCAGCAACATATTTTTGTCTGTCTGAAATAATGGTTGGTCATCCCTGCATTAGTACCTCTGCTGGACACCATAGCTTTCATGTAATTCCCATACCCCCTATTACAATGCACACACACAGATAGCCTGTGGTATAACATTTAGGAGAATGTCATTATTCTTACTATCATAAAGTTTTCTTGGTTAATTTACAGATGTGCTTTGGTTTATTGTGCGTGTTGTGTTGCACAGCCCTAACATCCAGTATCCTGCTTCACCTATATGTGGCTGCTTTGATAGTCCTTCATTTCTCTGATTTATATTTCCTGGATCCTAAAATCAAAGGTAATTTCACAAAAGCTGTGCCAGGTCAGGTAATAAAGAGAGAAGGAAAGAAAGTGAGGGGAAAATATATGGTGCAATTCACTTAGCAATTAAGGGAGGCAATTTATCAAAGTTCTGGTATTGCAACAATAACTCATTAATGCTGCAAAACTGAATGCCATTTTTGCACCTGGCAATTGCAGTCGAATAGCTAATTTGAGAAATGACAGGATTATAATGAGTGAGTATATAATCTGGTTCATTATAAAACTACAACCAGCATTTTAGCTGAACAGAAGAGATACCAAGTTATATTTATGTTGGTGTGCTGCCAAAAATATAAAAATGGGCCAGAAAATGATACATTACCCCAGTGTGGGGTAAAGCATCACGTTGACTGTATTATCACTTGGAGTCCCTGGGAGATAGTGAATAATCCAGGAAATGTCCCAAGTAACTCCTCATCCAACTCATACTATTATTTAATATAATTTCACTGACCCCAATTGCTGCTGAAGCTGGCAATTAAAATCAAACCAAAGCACTTGTAAAAATGTGTCAGTTTACAGCATAAATGATCATTATTATTCTAACATCAGTGTGAGCAAAATAAGTATTTTGGGCTCTGCAATTGATTTAGGATTTTGAAGATACTGTAGATTAAAAAAAATATTACATACTGTATTTCTTAAAGCAAATTTTAGATAAAAAAAAATTATTACATATATCTTAAAGCAAATTTTATTTATAAATGTAGCAAAGATGTACTGTAACATGACTGCAGAAAAGAGTAATACATAGCTGTATGTCGCTCAGCGCCTAAATAGTTAGATAATGATGACCCTAATAGATCTGTATATACTGTATTCTATAAATGAATATACTGTATATTTTGTACACAGTTAATGCACATACTGTAGAAATGAGCCAATCTTTACACACAATGTGTGCCACTCAGAGATAGTGGATATATAAAAATAGATAGACTATTCGGTTGATGAATAATGTAACAGTTTAAACATTTTTATTATGAAATGTTAATTATAACTTAAATATTAGATAATTCCTCTAAAACAACCGGAAACAAAATATGGAACACAATTCTCAACCCAACACGACATTTTGATTGGTATATACAGTAAATGCACTTGTGATCTAATTAATAAGCAATCATACTGTAAATACGGTATCTATATGGTGCATTAGCATTTGGTAAACAGCTAATAGCTTTAGTCACCATTTGAATATGTAGTCTGCTTATATATTCATTACCAAGAAGAATATAGATCTTTTTTTCATTCGATGCCTAACCTCATTCTCCCTCTGAGACTTATTTTAGTACTTTGATGGCTGCCAGCTGATGTCCCAACTTCCTCATCATGCTTCTTCAGAATAGTAATTACCTTATCCTATTTCTAGGTTGCATTTCCAGTTAGCTGCTGGCTAGTTTTCCCCTGCATATGTACGATGTCTTGGCAGTGGGCCACATTGGCTCCTACCTGTTCTTTATTGTGATGCGAGTTCTAAAAGAGTCTCTGTTCTATTACTAGGTAAATGGACCATTAAAACCTATATGACAATTGGCCACCCTCACTGCTGAGTATACTATTTTCCTGCTTATATTCTTTGTCTGGAAGGATGATATATTAAGTAACTTTGAATAGGTTAGAAGCTGCTGTATTTACAAATCATCCTACAGGGCAGCAATTTAACAGCATAATGTGCAGGGAGGTACAGTATTTAAATTGTTATACAGTAATTATAATGTATTATTTTCTACTTCTGCCATTGTACTGCAAATATACAATATTGTCATGAGGTGCCTATGGAAGAATAATATTTTCACATTATTTCTATGCATAGCTATAACTAGGCTTTTGTTTTCCATAGTTATAAAAAGTCATGCTTTGTGTTTCACTATGTTACTGGTTAAGTGAAAATGTGTGTGTAACAATTTCTTTCCTTCAAACTTTCTTTAATGCTGAAACTGTAATTTCTTTGTTAAGTTGGACCTCTCGTCGTATCTACTAACTCCCCATTACAGAGTCAGATGTACCAGCTGTCAGCCTTGACAAGAATACTATATATATGTATTGTATCTAAAGCCCTCTCCCGCCTTAAACCTTTTTCACTGACTGTCCCACACCTCTGGAATGCCCTTCCCCTCAGTACCCGACTAGCACCCTCTCTATCCACCTTTAAGACCCACCTTAAGACACACTTGCTTAAAGAAGCATATGAATAGCACTGTGGATATTCTGAACACATGATACATAAAGCTTGGCCCCCTGCAGACGCACTTACCAGAAGTCCCTCCTACTGTCTCTGTACGTTCTCCCTACCTACCAATTAGACTGTAAGCTCCTCGGGCAGGGACTCCTCTTCCTTAATGTTACTTTTATGTCTGAAGCACTTATTCCCATGACCTGTTATTTATATTATCTGTTAATTATTTGATTACCACATGTATTACTACTGTGAAGCGCTATGTACATTAATGGCGCTATATAAATAAAGACATACAATACAATACAATACAATACAATATATATATTTTTTTGGGGGCAAAAATGTATAACCAAGTAACCGCAAGAAAAAACAGATAAAGAAAAGTATGATGTCGAATGAAGTCATATGAGCTGACATTGTGATATTATGTGTTAGGTCTGACAGCATGTCGTCTTGAGTTAATGTTAATGTACTCTTTTAAGCGGCCGCTGCAATAAAGTTTCTCAACAGATTGCTTTTGTCTGAATAATAATAAGTGTGGACTGAGTTTTTTTCCTACGACAGTGCACCTACAGTATGTAAATCTTCATATTAAATAGTGTGCTAAATATGGGGGAAGAGAGAATGAATAACGCATAGCACATACACAGTCTCTAGTTGCTAAAATGATTTTTCTTATGTCAAAGTACAGTTTGCACACTTTGCACATAAGCAGAAGACAGCAGGCTTAGCAATAATTCCCAATGTCATGCAGTAGCTGCAAATGCATATTAAAGGGCAATGGATTGATGGGAAGTAACATAATTAACATAGGGCAAGTCACTTTATCTCCCTGTGCCTCAGGCACCTAAAACAAAGATTGTAAGCTCTACGGGGCAGGGACTGTGTCTGGAAAATGTCTCTGTAAAACTAGCAGTGCTATAAAACTATTTTTATTATTATTATTATTATAATTATTATTATTATTATTATTATTATTATTATTATTATTATTATTATTATGCCCCTTTATAAAGCATTAGTAAGATCACACCTTGAATATGAAGTACAATTTTGGGCACCACTCCTTAGAAAAGACAATATGGAACTAGAGGAAGTGCAGCGTAGAGCCACCAAATTAATAAAGGGGGTGGATAATCTGATTTATGAGGAGAGGCTAGCTAAATTAGATTTATTTACATTGGAAAAGAGGCGTTTAAGAGGGGATATGATAACTATATACAAATATATTCGGGGACAGTACAAGGAGCTTTCAAAGATCTATTCATCCCAAGGGCAGTACAATGGACACAGAGTCATTCCTTAAGGCTGGAGGAAAGGAGATTTTACCTGCAACAAAGGAAGGGTTCTTTATAGTAAGGGCAGCTAAAATGTTGAATTCATTATCCAGGGAGACTGTGATGGCAGATACAATAGAAATGTTCAAAAAAGTTTGGACATCTTTTTAGAAAGGAATGATATACAGGGATTTACCAAATAAGTAAACATGGGAAGGATGTTGATCCAGGGAGTAATCTGATTACCAATTCTTAGAGTCAGGAAGGAATTTATTTGCCCCTTATGAGATATTATTAGATGATATGTCACTGGGGTTTTCTGTTTATCTTCCTCTGGATCAATATACTGTAAGTACGGATATAGAATAAAGTATCTGTCATCTAAATTTGGCATACTGTAGGTTGACCTTGATGGACGTATGTCTTTTTTCAACCTCATCTACTCTGTAATTATGTAACTATGTAATATTAGATTTGCATACATCAACTGAAGAAATAAGATAAAACAGTAAACATACTTTCTAGAATATTTTTTTTTTTCATAGAGTCTATATGCTAGCAAAGTTTGTTGATAAGTTGGCAAAAGACAAATCAACGTGGTGGTTTTTGCGGAGAATTGCACAAGATTTAGCAATTGTTACTGTCACTGGAATTGTAATTGAAAAGCCGTTTTTGCAACAACAGGGTTATAGTTTGTCAGTACAGTAAAGGGGCTATGCAATAAATTGAAGTTAGAAAGTCTCATGGAAAATATAGTTCAATTTGCACTACCTGAGGACGGTTTCTGATCATTACTGCAGATGTAGCCAACGTTATTGCATCCAGTGGCGTGCTCCCGTGGGTGAAATAGTGTGATAGCTCTGCCGTCTTTTCGCACACGGCAAATTCAAAACAATAGTAGCTTCTCCCACTGCTGTGTTGTGTATGACCCGCTGCAGCCACCACAGGTTGCAATAACACTGGCTATATCTGTCTTTTCCCTTCATATACACCTTCCTCTAAGCCACCAAGATATTCTGATGATACCGCAATGCTCCTGACTTTATTGCATTAAATTCCATTCCTGCATAAGAGTTTAGGCTGTGTGAATGTGTATTTCATTTTTTTATGAGACTATATTGAAGCTCTGGAGGGTTGTCATTCAAGTTCCTGACAAATTTGAATGCTTAGCTACTATTTTTTTTTTTATGACTTTGTTAGGTAAGTTTTTGATTTTTATATAGATGTTAGCCAGAGATCTTTGTGCTCCTGCTGATTGGGCATTGTTTTTGATGCTTTAAAGCTGCAGTTCAACAATATCTTACATGTTTTTTGTTTTTTGTTTTTCAGCGGGTTAGTGCCTGCTGGTCAGGGCGTGCTTGGTGCGATACCTTTACTGTGAAGTTCCAATGTGTTATCAATTATGTGTTCCATTTTTCAGTGCTTCCCGGAGAAGGTACAACAAATTTAGGTCCCAGACGGGTCGTTGGGATTCACCAGGGGGAGAATATAGCCGTGCTATAAAATGGACTGCAGTTTCCTCTCCTGCTGGCAGTAAGGCCTGGTAAGTAACAGGGATGCCAGCAGTAATCATGGAGGTTTGCCCTCACACCCTGGTGAGGTGCCCTATGTGTGGATGGGAGTGGCTACATACTCTGAGTCCACCTTTAGTGACATCAGAGATGTGCCCGCCCCCTGGAGATATAAGGCACAGCACTGTTCAAAGTTAGGTGTTGAAGTAAGGAGCAGGTCTGCGTTGAGACCTGGGGAAAGAGGGCGCTAGTGCTGTAACTAGTGGCCCTATACTGATAAATCAGAAGCAAGTTGTGTACGCCATACTGTGTCCAGGGACCTGGCACAGGGGTGATCTCCCTGAGGGGAGAGGGGATCCCACTCCATTGGGAGGGTGTAACTTTGAAAGGAACACACGGTGCAATGTATGGCTAAGTGACTTACTGTGAGGGGCAGCTAGCCCACATCAAGCAATAAAGATGACCTTGTATAAAGACACTTCACTGTGTGAGTCTGGAATTACTCAGCAGGGGAAGGCATCACCAAGAAGGAGTTCCTCATCAGAACCATCTCCTTGCGGACGCAGAGATCCTGATGAGGTGGAGGCGCTGCACTGGATATAGGTAGGACTCATGCACACTACCTCAGCTGCCTGTCTGGGTTGGCAATCCCCACACAACATCATGTGGGAGACTCAGGAGTTCTGTTGCCAACAGGTGCACCACCAGACACTACCATGTAATGGGGACTGGTTAGACCACAGCGGCCAATGTGAGATTGGGTGGGTCAGGCTAGGCCAGAAAATCCGTTACATTTGGAGGCGCTGCTGTGATACCTGTCAACAGGACAGGCTTTTGCTAGGCACACTGGGAAACAGGGAGAGTGTATGCTGCCACTTTGTGCTGTGTTGGGACAGACCTAGGAGTAGTCAGGGGGCTGATGGAGTATAGTCAGCTCACAGGGATGACCTAGGGGCCTGAAAGGAGTTGGAGGTTTGGAGAGGGGCTATAGCTGTTCTAGTCACTTTGAGGCAGTGCTAGTTGGTAGGATGCCTGGAGGGATAGCCTGTTAACGAGGTCATGAATTCTGGAAAGTGTCTGCGCTAGGCTAGCCAACAGTAGGTAGACGCCCAAGTATGGCATGGAAGAGCCAGAGTACTCTAGCCCATTCCAGAACACTTACCGAAGGGAGCACAGACTGGGAGGAAGGAGATACAGCAGACACAGAGAGAGTGAGCCTAGCCTGAGGTAGTGCAACATGACTCCAGCCTACATTAGGTACACAAGGTGGTGTATCAAGGCAATCTTTATTGTACCGGTGTGATAGCTGCCCCGCAGAGAGGAGCTCCATGTACAATAACCGCAAGTACAGCAACGAAATGGCGACCGCAAGAGTGGAGGATCCGCGCGGTGCGGAAGGTCCAAAATGGCGGACGGAGGCAGATGGAGGGAGCGCACGTGGTGTGCGTTCCGCTGAAGAGCAAGCGGCAGAAGGAACTTTTGCAAGCATGTTGTGGAGTGGCGCGAAAGCTGTGGCCGAGCCGTTTTGGTCCTGCCTAGGACCTAGGGGTACTACCCCTGAGGACACTGAGGAGGACATTACCGTGACTTGTGGAGAACATTATGAGATTGACTGTCAGTCGGCATACAAACAGTTAAACGCTACCTCACCGCTCAAAGAGACTGAGAGTGCAACCCAAAGTGGCGGCTCCCGCTTCCCTGGTAGACCGCGTGGAGCAAGTGCAGAGAATTCTGCAGATTCTGGACTTACAGAAAGTTGGCCAGGAGTGGCGCCAACGGGAAAACCCCACCCTGCTGGGGGGTATGGCGCAAAACCTGAGGCCGCGCCCTCATGGACAATGACTAACTCAGCCCCAGTGCTGAGTCAACCGATCAACCTGTGGGACCTCCCCCTAATCTCAACCAGGGGGAGTGGTTTCCAACTGTGCCCAGTGGGAACGGATCCTGCCGAGCGAGGAGCTGGTGAGCCGGCCGCACCCTTACAGAAAGTAATCCCTGTAATTGGTGCTGCCTGTGAAGGAAAGGACAAAGAGGCTGAGAAAATTTGGCCGGGGATGGCACCAAATAAGGATTGGTGCTCAGGTGTTGGCGCGAAACCTGAAGCCGCGCCCCCCCCGGACTGTGAAAAGTACAGCCCTAATTCCGGGACATCCTATAAGACTGTAGGATCCTCCCATAATCTCCACAAGTGGGGGTGGTTTCCAGCTTTGTCAGATGAGGGTGGAGCTAGTCAAGGGAGTGGTTGGCAATCCAACCCCTGCTCGTCAGTCACGAGGAGCCAGTACGCTGAACAGACCATTGCTGCGAGTACCTCCTATCGTGACTATGGCCTGTAAGCCGGAAGAAAATACCATGGTCTCCACCAAACTCTATTCAGCACAAGGAGGCTTCCTGGTGATTCGGGTGGCGGGCACTGAGACAGTGGCGTGCCTCTGCTTGCAGTGCAGACTACCCTGTGGTACCGTGGGTACAGCGGCACGCTGCCTGCACTGTGGCCTCAAGTACATGTGGCCCATGCCTACTTTCGTGCCCTACCAGGCCGTCGAAGCAGTGAGAGATGCGGCTACGCTGTCCGCCGAGCTTCCCGGTGCGCTGTGGAGGGAAGGTGCAGATCCCGGAGAATGGGGATCGCGGCCGGTTGCCAAAACTGAGCCCGCGGAGAGAGAAGCTAGCAGTCAGTGTATCGGCCGAGAGACTAAGCGACGGTCACCCCGACCGGTGACCTCAAGCAAGGTGGAAGTGGATTCCTCAGATGAGGAACCCATGGTGTCGTGCGGTGTGGTGGTTCGCCAACCATCAACCTCCTGTGGCGGTAACGGGAGAAAGGTGCCACTTACCGGAGCTGTCGATGAGCGGAGCCGGGTGTAACCAGTACCGCGAAAGACCGAGAGACGGAGTCCTTCGATTCCAGGGACCGGCGGGTCCAGTGGTGAGGGTCGATCCACCCCCACACCATGAAGAGGTAAGAGCAGTCCTTGTTCTTACCTGACGCTGACTGCGACCTCGGCGGAGGAAAGGCGTTACCAAGCCCAGACGGGGCGGCAGAACCAAGCGGAACTTCCGGATGTCGTGGTGGAGGAAGAGGTCCCGCTTGGGGACCCATCCCAAGATGGCAGAGCATCCAGCCTCGTAGATGACGTCACTTCCGGCGGGCGTGGCAAACCGGCTGGAAAGACGACTACGTATCGTGGATCGGGCAGTGCTTCCCGATCGCCTGGTCCCAAGAGGAGTTGGCAGGCAGCGAGAAAGGAGAGCGGTGAGACCCGACCAGCGGAGAGCCCTTGCGGTAACTCTGGACACTGTAGTGGGAGTGAGCGGGTCGGAACCCCGCAGATACCCATAGTCCGCCCCTATGCCCAGCCCCACGCCTTAGCTAAAGCCCCAGTCCCGGTCACTTTTTCCCGAGGGTCCTCGTCAAATTTGGGACAGTCCGGAGGGTCCCAGGGTACCTCCGAAGAATGGACTTGAGAGAGACTGGGGGGGTTCACATCCGATGATGGGTCGCTGGGTGGGGGTTATTCACGGGATGTGTCCATTTCTAGTGGGTGCCCTAGCATGGTAAGTGTGATGCTAGAGAATAGGCCCAAGCGTGTGGGGTGGCCTAATTCACGATTTACCGGGACATCTGGGGTGTCCTCCACGGGAGAGCAAGAGGAAGGGGACTCCATAGAATCTGCCCCTGAAGAGTTTAGGGAGACCCGGTGGTGGGCCCCCTTATTCGAGGGTTATGTAGGCTAGTTGGACCGTACTCGGTTCCTACTAGAGAGAGAGGATGTGGTCGACTACTGGTGGGCTCGTGGGGAGTTTACGGCGGAAGAGCGGAAAAGGGAAATGCAGGAGCGGTGGTACCAAATCCGCCACCATAACATAGAGCCCATGGGTTCCAGTCGATTAATAGATCCGGTAGAACCGGAAGAGCCCCTATCGTGGGTGTTACCCGGAAAAGCAGGCAATGCCAATTTGACCCGCGTAAGTAGAGCGGAGAGGGCCATTATCACGAAGTATAAAAACTCTCATGGCCTGGAGTATCCGTATGTCCCTGAGCCACTCATGCAGGAAATTGAGGACAACGGGGATAGGTGGTTGCGCGAAACCATAGAGTTATATATGGTTAATAAGGGTGGTGCCATTACTGGGCGCAAGGCCGAAGAGAGGATCGCACACCTTATGCGGGTATGGAGCATAGGGCGGAACATTTACAAGCATAAGGTAGTATACAGACCAGAAAATGGGCTACCTCGTGAGTACTACGTAATGGTCCTGGATATGGGGGGACGGGAGGTTAAGAAGCCCGACCCACGTCACTATTACTAGGAGGTACAGGACAGATGTTGCGGGGGTTAGTGCCTGCTGGTCAGGGCGTGCTTGGTGCGATACCTTTACTGTGAAGTTCAAATGTGTTATCAATTATGTGTTCCATTTTTCAGTGCTTCCCGGAGAAGGTACAACCAATTTAGGTCCCAGATGGGTCGTTGGGATTCACCAGGGGGAGAATGTAGCCATGCTGTAAAATGGACTGCAGTTTCCTCTCCTGCTGGCAGTAAGGCCTGGTAAGTAACAGGGATGCCAGCAGTAATCATGGAGGTTTGCCCTCACACCCTGGTGAGGTGCCCTATGTGTGGATGGGAGTGGCTACATACTCTGAGTCCACCATTAGTGACATCAGAGATGTGCCCGCCCCCTGGAGATATAAGGCACAGCACTGTTCAAAGTTAGGTGTTGAAGTAAGGAGCAGGTCTGCGTTGAGACCTGGGGAAAGAGGGCACTGGTGCTGTAACTAGTGGCCCTATACTGATAAATCAGAAGCAAGTTGTGTACGCCATACTGTGTCCAGGGAGGGGAGAGGGGATCCCACTCCATTGGGAGGGTGTACCTTTGATAGGAACACACGGTGCAATGTGTGGCTAAGTGACTTACTGCGAGGGGCAGCTAGCCCACATCAAGCAATAAAGATGACCTTGTATAAAGACACTTCACTGTGTGAGTCTGGAATTACTCAGCAGGGGAAGGCATCACCAAGAAGGAGTTCCTCATCAGAACCATCTCCTTGCGGACGCAGAGATCCTGATGAGGTGGAGGCGCTGCACTGGATATAGGTAGGACTCATGCACACTACCTCAGCTGCCTGTCTGGTTTGGCAATCCCCACACAATATCATGCGGGAGACTCAGGAGTTCTGTTGCCAACAGGTGCACCACCAGACACTACCATGTAATGGGGACTGGTTAGACCACAGGGGCCAATGTGAGATTGGGTGGGTCAGGCTAGGCCAGAAAATCCGTTACATATATATATAAAAGATAATAAAAAATGGATTGGATTGCTTTTTAATTGTGTGATGAAAATGTATACATACTGTAGACTCAGTGTAACATTCTCTCTTCCATTTACCAAGAGTCTAATTGCTTAAATATTCAGTGCTTCACCCAATGGGACCAGGAGACAGACAATGGAACTCTTTAATCAGAGGATTTGACACAAGCCCGCACATAGGCGTATGTTGATATCACAAAAACCTTTGTTCTTAAATTTCAGTATCTTTGTTCTGGTGTCACATTATTCTAATAGGTAATAGCTATGATTTCAAATTAACATTCTGTATTACAAAACACTTCCAACCAGCTAAAGCAACTTCTATTTGCAGACACCAAAGAAACACGACTGAAGTTCCCTAAAGATTCTCTCCATGCCCCTTCAAACACGAACAGGGAAATCAGAAGGAGAAACACACATAGCTACAACAAAATCGACATAAAAACCTACTGTTTACTGCAAGACGAACGATATCTGGCATGCTGGAGCAGAGGTACTCAGCATCATTATACAAAAACATTATACAGAAAAAGAGCTTTCTCTTTTCCATCATATACAATATACAATGGAGGTTATTAATTAGACTTCAATAGTGCAGATTGGGGAAACCCTGCACGGAAACTGCCACTCAAATCAATTAAGCTTTTGAGTGATCACGCCCCGAATGGCACTATCAAATGAATAACTCCCTACGAATAGAATGCATTAGTGCTTCATTTAGGACAGTTAATATTGTCATAGCATGCTCTAAATGAATTTATTTTTTTTGCTCAGATTTAGTAGAGCAGTTGTAGATTATTTATTGGCCAATGACATGTATTTACGGAAAATATTACCTGATGCTACGTGATGTTTTTAATGGAGTGTACAAAGTCTTCCAGAACTTTTTATATACGGTAATAAGGGTAATTAAGTTAAAGCTGGAAATGAAGACACTAATTACCAACAGTAATTAGTTAGAGGAACAAAATGAAATGAAAATAAATAAAAAAAAGTCAACAAAACAACATACAGATGTAGTAAGACATACAAAAGTCCGTGGCGCCCAGGACAGTGCCTGCCGCGATTGCGCTGCGGGGTCCATGCTTCTGAATGGCTCCTCCTGCAGCGTTAATGCTTTGGTGCCGTGACCGCGTGTGACTGCGACACCGAAGACAATAATCTTTGCTACATCTGTATACATTAAAAAAAAACACCTTCAAGAACGATTCACTAGTACATTATGCATCTGTGCATGACAGAACGTGTACAATACAGAATGGTGTTTCAATATGTAATGCCCACAAGGCCGGAAAAGCATTGCTATTTGCTTGAAATAGATAAATCTTTAATATAGCATATCAAAACAAGGTCACATTTGTTTTTTTTTGTTTTTTTGGTAGAGAAGGTAATAGGAGGACTGATCTTTAAATGAGAATTCTCAGTGCCAGATTCTCAGTTCCAGGCTCATTGTCCTTGCTAAAATAGACTACTTGCTACACTATCAGCATTACTGTATATATAACACTGTGCAGTGCATATTACTACTTTTTTTTATTAATTTAAAGTTTTCTATGGAACTTGGCAATTTAATGGCATAAACATTTAAAAATTCTACACAGAAGTACTTACAACTGTATAAAATATACTCAATGAAAATATATAGCAATGGAATCTGGTGCAATAATGTTTTAATGAATGCAAACTCTATTTAATGTTAATGTTCACATATCTATATCACACTCGTATACTATATGCAGGGCTGAACATTATAGTAGCAGTGCAGATTTTTGTTTTGGGCATGTATCTATTAAATTGGTGTATTGACAGTGATATAGAAAGACTGCACAATCATTATCTTACTTGTGCATCCTAACTCTGTTTTATTGCTTAAGTAATTTATCCCTTATGGCCACAAGGAATTTCCGTATAGCTAGGGAGCCTGTGACCTGGTTAGGTAAGATTTTCTAATAATAACCAGTACAGAATAAAGTCTCCAGAGCTCATTCATATGCCGCATACAACCTACTGCAGTTTGTTGCAACTGCCTGAAAATCCTTCAGTGTTAACCACTGCAGACAATAAGATCTCTGGGTGTAGCCATATAGATGAACACATACAGAATTCACTTTGCAATATCTCATAATTTCTCTGTCTGTCACAGCTTGTTCAGAAACAATTTTTTTTCGATGAACTGAATAAAATCAAAGTAATATTACACAAAGATTTATCATTTCTCATTCCTTAATAAAGAGGTTTACATTTAATTATAAACATTGTTTTCTTCTATGAGAATATGAAGCAACTATTTTATTTTACTCTATTGAGGGCTGCAACATAAACCAGGTGAAAAACTTTGCAAAAAGCATGAATGGCTTATTAAAATGTAACACAATTACACAATTATTTCTTTGTTCTCGTGTCTTATATGTTGTCAGGAATCGGCGTTCTCTGCACTCCCCAAACAGAGCACTCACTTCCCTCGGCAATTCCTCTGCTCAGCGACGGGCGTGCCCACGCCATCCCGCACACACACCTGCACCGTCCACTGGCTCGGTCCACACGCGTACACGCGTTACGGAGCGCGCTCAGTCTGCACACTCTTCTTCCCGTCCCCTGGACCTCAGGCTCCGCCCCCGCAAGCCGCACGGGCATACTCAGGTTACAACAAGTCTCACCTGGCCTGTTATGCCTGCACCAATCTGCAGTGTCTCCCTGTAGTTCTTCCTGTCCCGCCTCCGTTCCTAATTGGACCTTCCTGCTTTATCTAGCTCCTCTCTGCTCTCAGTCTTTGCTCGACATAGTCTCTGCATGGAAGTACTTCAGGATTCTCTTAGTGTTTTCACAGGTTCTGACACGGCTCGTACGACTACCTCCTCTGGCTCTCGATCACAGCACTCCTTGGACAACGCTCACTCTGATACCCCTTGAACCCGGCTTGGACTACGACTACGGAACTTCTTTAACCGTTACCGGCAAGTATTGCTAGCAAACACCACCTGGCCTGGCAACGCCTAAATTCACCACACTCCGGACACGCTCCTTCTGCTGCGGGTGTGTGTTCCTATACATCCCCACCTCAGTATAAGGGACGGGTCTGGTCTGCGGGCAGCACCGGCGTAACATTATGTCGAGCCCACAAGACGCAGACCAGACTGACATGGCCTCCATGATGACGGCCATGTATCAACAAGTCCAGGCCCTAACGGACCAAATGGCTCTTCTCACTCAACAGGTACAGGACATTTCATTTCAGGCACCACCTGTTGCCGCACCGCCACTGTCGCCAGAACCAGTATCCACCGCGACCTCGGGCTCGAAGATCCCGGCACCTAAACCGTATGCGGGGGATCCGCACGCCTGCCTCGGTTTCCTCAATCAATGCGAGATCCAGTTTGAGATGGCTCCGCAGCAGTATTCCACTGGTCGCAAGAAAGTGGCGTATGTCTACAGCCTGCTTACAGGGAAAGCGCTGGCATGGGCCTCCCCAATTTGGGAACTACGTCCCGATATCACCCGCGACTACGCAGCCTTTAGACAAGGCTTTCGACAGGTCTTCGATACCCCCGCACGCCTGAAACTGCCTCTGACTCTTTGCTTGAGCTTCCCCAGGGATGTCGTTCCGTGGCCCAGTACGCCTTGGAGTTCAGGACCATAGCAGCTGAGACACGATGGGGCCAGGAGGCTTTGGTCTCAGTCTTCTGGCGAGGCTTAACGGATTCCGTGAAGGATGAGCTCGCCTCACAACCCAGGCCAGGGCTTCTGGGGGAACGCATCTCACAAGCCAATCGAGTGGATCAGCGCCTTCAGGTACGCTGCCTCCAGCGCCAGCTTCCCCGATTTATGCTCTTCCGTGCTCCTTCTCCCAGATTCTCTCCAACCCCAGGACCTGCCGTCTCCCCGCTACCCGCTCTGGAGTCTCCTGAGCCGATGCAACTTGGAGTCCAGCATTCCTGGACACCGATGCAGCAAGCTCGCCAAGCCGGTGGATTATGTTATTACTGCGGATCCTCCGAGCATCTGGTCCGTGAATGTCCACTACGCCCGGGAAATGACCGAGCATCTGGTCCGTGAATGTCCACTACGCCCGGCACTCCCTGGATGCTAAATCTCCTTGTCCCCTTTCCAGGAAGGAACTTCCCAAAAAATTGACCATTCCCATTTCTCTCTCGGGTCCTACCTTCCGCACCTCCACTACGGCATTTATCGACTCCGGCGCGGGAGGAAATTTCATGGACCAAACCTTCTCTAAACAGAACCAGATTCCACTCGTTAGGAAGAAGTGTACCGTTGCCTTGGTTGGGATCGACAACCGTCTGCTCACCCCGGCATACATTGCCTTGGAGACTTGCCCCATCACCCTTTCCTCTCACTCCCACAAGGAGACATTGCCCTTTGATGTAATCCACGCTCCCGGAACTCCAGTCACTCTCGGCTTACCTTGGTTGCAGAAGCACAATCCTCTCATCAACTGGACATCCCAAGACCCTATTACTTGGTGGTCAAGGTCAGAGGAGCCATCTCCACCAGCCATACTTCAGCCTCGACTGCTGGCCAATACCTCTGTTCCTGAGGTTATTCTACCTTCTGTTTACCACCAATTCCGGGACGTTTTCAATAAGGTACAGTCAGACCTTCTGCCGCCACACAGGACTTACGATTGTCCGATCGATCTGGTTCCAGGTTACTCCCTACCCAAGTCCAAGACCTACCCCTTGTCGTTACCATAGTCTCATGCTATGGATGAATATATCCAGGAGAATCTCAAGAAAGGCTTTATTCATCACTCCAATTCCCCAGCAGGGGCTGGGTTTTTCTTCGTCAAGAAAAAGGACGGGTCCTTGAGGCCTTGCATCGATTACAGGGTTTTGAACCGCATAACTGTTAAAAATCGTTACCCCCTCCCCCTTATTGTGAAAAAGAAAAAATGTGCACAAGCGCTAAAGACTAAAACACCAGTGTGACAATTGCAAAATATATATATATAAAGGCTGCCTAGTAATACTGTCAGTACTGACAGAGAAAGTGAAAGTGAAAACAAAGAAAAACCTGGTGCCAAAAGTTCATTGGATAATCCTGCACTCCTCAGGGGATCAGCACACTTGCTTGACAGGCCATATAGGGGAAAAAACACAAACAGACACAGATCATAGTGCAACACTGTAGGGTTAAAACAGGTCTACACTAATACACACACTGCACATATAACATAGAGACTCCTAGTGACTATAAAAACTATTTATTAAATAAAAAGAACTATGCCATAAAATGGTTTGGACAAATGAGAACACCGCTGGTCATCCAGATATGAAAAATCAGAGCCCTACTTACAAGCAGCAAAGCAAATACAGGCAATGCAACAAAGAGTCTTCCGGCTGCTGCTGATGTCTTTGCAGAGATGTGATTCCTGCTGCACCGTGACTCTCGTGCTGACTCTCCCTCCAGGGGTTAACAGGAACAGTGGCAGTGTTGGAGGCCTGCTTGTGGGGCTCACAGCTCTCCTCCACGTGAGGCTGCTCTTCTCACTTCCTCCTCCGGTTACACAGGCTGTCTCAGCGTGCCTGCACGCGAGTGTGCACGTGCCCTTAAAGGGACAGTACAAGCGTCCTGTATGCCAAGAACTAACGGCTGCAATGGGGCTCAAATGTGACCAAGTGTCCCAAAAAGTCCAATACCAAGCTCAAAGTGACTGTGTCACCTGCCCTACGCGTTTCGTGGATGTTACTCCACTTCCTCAGGGGCGTCTCCGTGAACACCATTTGTACGCCAAACTGGAGAAGTGCACCTTTCATCAGACATCTACTCCATTCCTGGGGTACATCATTTCCGATGAAGGTTTTATGATGGATGCCGGAAAACTTCAAGCAGTCACTGAATGGCCAAGACCCAATTCTCTCAAGGCCATACAACGTTTTTTAGGGTTCACTAATTACTATCGTAAGTTTATACGGAGTTTTTCTACCATCGTGGCACCTCTCACTGCGCTCACCAAAAAAGGAGCTGATCCTTCTGCTTGGTCATCCGAGGCCATCTCCGCCTTCGAGACACTCAAGGAAGCTTTTATATCCGCACCTATTCTCCACCATCCCAACATTGAACTTCCCCTCGTCCTGGAGGTCGACGCTTCTGATTGCGGCGCTTGTGCCGTTCTTTCTCAGAGACCCACGCCTCAAGATAAGTTACATCCCTGTGCATATTTTTCCAAGAATTTCTCATCTGCCGAGAGGAACTATGACGTGGGTAACAGGGAACTTCTGGCCATGAAGATGGCTCTTCAAGAGTGGAGACACCTGCTGGAGGGGTCAAAAGAGCCGTTTACTATTCTCACGGACCACAAGAACCTTCTTTACATAGAAAACGCTAGAAGCCTTGGTCCACGACAGGCTCGTTGGGCTCTTTTTTTTCTCGATTCGATTTTCACCTTTCCTATATCCCCGGGACCAAGAACGTAAAGGCAGACGCACTCTCCCGAATAAATTCTTCGGAAGAGAGACCAGAGGAATCTTTGGAGACCGTCCTTCCACAAGAGAAGATTCTCGCCACGTCTACTTTCAAGAATCTTGACAAGATTTTGCACTCCCAGAGACGCATTCCCAAGGACTTGGTCGTTCCCGACAACAAACTCTTCGTACCTTCCAAATTTCTTCCAGAGGTCCTGTCTTGGGGTCACACCTCTAAATCTGCAGGTCATCCAGGTTTTAAGAAGACTACTGATCTCATTCGTCGGAATTTCTGGTGGCCAAGGATGTCTCGAGATATTCTGGAGTTTACCCATGCCTGTCCCACGTGCGCTCAAAGCAAGACCCTCCGTCAAAAGCCTCAGGGTTTTCTGTTAACTCTTCCAGTTCCCGACCGCCCCTGGTCCCACATTTCGATGGACTTCATTGTGGAGTTGCCCAGGTCCAGAGGAATGAACACTATCTTGGTGGTCGTGGACAGGTTCTCAAAGATGTCCCATTTTATTACACTTAAGGGATTGCCCTCATCTCCCGCCCTTGCTGATATCTTTACTGAGCAGATTTTCCGGATTCATGGGATTCCTTCATCCATTGTTTCTGACAGAGGTTCTCAATTTGTATCCAAATTTTGGAGAACTTTCACCAAGAGATTGGGCATCTCTTCTTCTTTCTCTTCCGCCTATCATCCACAGTCCAATGGACAAACAGAGAGAATCAATCAATGCCTGGAGAAATACCTGAGATGTTTCACATCCGATTCCCAGGATGATTGGGCTCAACTCCTTCCTTGGGCAGAGTACGCTGTCAATTCTGCTGAAAATGAAGCCACCCGGGAGTCGCCCTTCTTTATAAATTATGGATTCCACCCCCCCTGCCTACCCATCTCCAACATCCCTTCTGGATTTCCAGCCGTAGATGAACGCATTACTGCCCTCCAAACCGCATGGTCTAGGATTCAGTCTACCCTTCTCGACTCCTCCCGCAAATCGATACTACAGGCTGATCGTCGTCGTCGTTCGGCGCCCAGTTACAAGCCAGGGGATTTGGTATGGCTCTCCTCTAAGAATATCCGCCTCAAGGTACCATCTCCAAAATTGGCACCTAAGTTCCTGGGTCCCTTCCCTATTTGTGAACAAATCAATCTGTGGCATTCCGGCTCCAACTACCACACAGTATGAAGATTCCCAATGTCTTTCATGTGTGCCTCTTAAAACCATTCATCACCAGTCACTTCTTTCCGGATCAGACTCGTAAACCGGATCCCATTACTGTCCAAAATAATGAGGAATACGAAGTTCACTCTCTTTTGGATTCTTGCCTTTCCAGGGGCCAGCTCCAGTTCTTGGTGCAGTGGAAGGGCTTTGGTCCTGAAGAGAGATCCTGGGTACCTTTAAAGGACATTCATGCCCCGGCCCTTCTTAAGTCCTTCAGGAAAAAGTACTCAGGTTACCAACAAGTCTCACCTGGCCTGTTATGCCTGCACCAATCTGCAGTGTCTCCCTGTAGTTCTTCCTGTCCCGCCTCCATTCCTAATTGGACCTTCCTGCTTTATCTAGCTCCTCTCTGCTCTCAGTCTCTGCATGGAAGTACTTCAGGATTCTCTTAGTGTTTTCACAGGTTCTGACACGGCTCGTACGACTACCTCCTCTGGCTCTCGATCACGGCACTCCTTGGACAACGCTCACTCTGATACCTCTCGAACCCGGCTTGGACTACGACTACGGAACTTCTTTAACTGGTACCGGCAAGTATTGCTAGCAAACACCACCTGGCCTGGCAATGCCTAAATTCACCACACTCCGGACACACTCCTTCTGCTGCGGGTGTGTGTTCCTATACGTCCCCACCTCAGTATAAGGGACGGGTCTGGTCTGCGGGCAGCACCGGCGTAACATATGTATACTGTAGTTTCACTTACTCAGTATTACGTTTCTGTTTTAGATCTTGAATTTACCTTTTTAACCTTTTTTAATCCCAAATGCTATAAACCACTCAGAAATTCATGGCATATTGTAGTCCCGGTGGAAAAAAACGATAATAGCGCAAATGAGTCTTACAGTAGGTGATAATAGTGTATATTACACCCGATGAAAGATGTGACAATAAAAAATTATTAAACTGATTAATCAGATTGAAAAAGAGAGAGTTCTTGTGTGCCAATAGATTGCACTTACATAAATACGTCAATGGTCTTTTCAACAATGGGATCAGTGTGTGTTATATGGTGCTCTTCCTAGTGCACCACTCCTCATTGAAAATAACACAATGACCTGTACATACAGCACTGTAGTGTAAAAACGTGGGGGAAAGGAAATACAGTATTATTTCCGTTACCTGTCCAAGACCGAATAAACACCACAGCTGATTTCTTACAAAAAGGCTCAATCAATCAGGATATTTCTCCTACTCAAGAGAAGCTTCCTGTATAAAAAATCAGCAGTTTACTGCTTTAGCATTGTATGATTGGAACTCTTATTCCAAATGTCTAATTGTCACTCTACAAAGCCTGCCAGGACGGGTTCTTGGCTACCAGTCTTCCCTCACTACCAGTAAGCCCTGGTAAGAGCAGGCCTGCCAGTACTTATCATGGGTTTTCCCCACTCCCAGCATTGCCCTTGAGTGACAGACCTGGTGCCCTCCTCCTGGCTGTACTTAAGGGAGTGCTGCCCAAATTTAGTTATTGCCTCTCCCCACTTAAGAGATGCCGGTCACACCACAGGTTGCCTGTACATTGGGCCTTCTCTTTGCTTCTTCCCCTCGGGGGAGAGGGAGTGTGCACCTTTCCCCTGATCCTGATAGAGGATCAAGGAAGAGCAAGGACTGCTGCTGGGGCATTTGACCCATAGGACAGGTCCAGAGACTATCCTACAGCTGGATACAACACTAGAGACTGCACAGGGCAGAGACCTTCTATGACTGCATTGAGCTGAACAGAAAAAACGTTCCAATTATTATACCTCCAGCCTGGTGTGTGATCTTTCTGGGGAAGGAGAGGGGATTGTGTTCTACTGTAGGAGATTGCCTCCATACATCTGGAGCCTGCGGCAGATGGAGGTGCTGTACCACTAGAGATCTATGTCGGGTATGTACCCCAGAAACCTGTCCTGTGTGCCCACAAACATTGGCAGATGGCTCAGCCCTCCTGCTTACCAACAGGTAGCATGCACCACACATGCTGTAATGGCAGAATCTCCCATCGGGTGGTGGAAACACCATTACAGTTGGAGGCGCTGCTGAGATACCACTCAACAGGACAGGTTTTCAGCGATGTACGGCTGGAAGTTATCAGATAAACTTTCAGAGCAAGTACTGACAAGATTGGGAGACTAGGTGTTGCCTAGGGACTGCAGCCTATGCTGATCAATAGGGTAAACTATGTGGAGACATAGGGCGGGAGTATAATGTGTGGTGCTAAGAACCGTATACAGTTGTAGTAATAATGAGATGATGAGAATAATTCCTGTGTAAGGTCTGGAATGTGATCTTGATTGTAGGGAGGGTACTGGGTGTGGTATCCTAGTTGGTAAGCCAGCATAAGTGGCACTCAAGTTGTCCACGAACCCAAAGGCTAATAATCACCCCAATAGATAATACCCTAATCCCTTGGTAAATTGATATAACCATGTAGCAAACAGGAAAAACTCACAAATCTGCTGCAGCATCCATGTTAATCCCGTCAGACGTTCAAGGTGTGCCTCCATCCATGGAGATAGATGCAATAGGAGAGAGAAAAGGCAGAGCACAACCGAAATCATCCAAAAAAAAGAGAGAATTAGGAGGAAAGTGCGTTATCAATAAAAGGATTTAATAGTCATGGAAGGAAAAAGGGCAAGGCATTACCCTACCAACATGTTTCGTGCTACACAGAGCACTTTATATGTGGAGACATAGGCTATGGCTGGTCTGAGTCGCCCTGAGGATTGGTAGGCGTGTGATGCCTAAAGGGGGTGGCCTGGCTAACGTGTTCCAGAGGCCTCTGGAGAGGTTCTGCGATACCCGTGCCACAGCAGGGCAGCGTAAAAGTAGTGCTAGGGAGTGTCTTAGGAGGGGTGCCTGAAATACTAGGTGCCTATACCCCTCTGCTGGAAGAACGACCAGAGTATTACTAGCCATCGCCAGACAAGAATCGCAGAGTATTTATGACGGACCGTGAACAAGTGCAGCATAAAGGAGGGAGCTTTGCTAGCCTGGGGTGTAACTTACTCTCGGTAGACAGCTAACCATGTACTGTAGAGAGCTACGATGAACGGATTCCTGCCGAAATCGCGACATCCGCGTGGTTGGGGATAGATTTTTGCTCAAAATGGTGGTTCAATTGTCGAGGAATGCACCACGTAAGTTGCACAATGTAAAATGGCGGCTCATGCCAAGACTGGGAAATGCGTGGGAGGCTTGCGGAAAAGTTGCATGCCTTATTCTTGCAAAGCTCTGCAAGGGTATGGTACGGAAGCCGGGACCCCACCCAAGTGATATGACTGGCTCAGAGAGGAACCAGAGTCACACCCTGTCCCTGTGCGCCCCTCCTCTAATCTCCACCACAGTCCCTGTGATAGCCAATATCGAACGACTGCTCAAGACAAGGGAGGAGCCAGATTTGGCCAACCGCACCCTCAGTTCTTCGGAGACTGGCAAGAGAGAGGAGCTATCATACAATACTCCTGTGTCCATGCCTACACCGATACCTGACCATGGCCAGTGCAATGGACTTTGCGCACTACCGTCTGCTGGATGGGAGGTCGCTCCTGTGTAAGAATTCGGGAGTCACGCCGCCTTGGGCATACTCCCGCCTTACCTCCATCTAACACCAGGCCCCCCACTCCCTGCGGCACGTTTTCAGGACCCGCGTCTGCCATCAGCAGCGCTGCACGCTGGCACGTGTCCATCTCTCTGCCTAGGATGGAGGTGGAGGGTCCCGCCTCTAGGTTGCGCTCACCCATGGCCTGCGTCGGTGCGCGGTGCGCACACGTGACACGTGCACACCACACACAAGCTCTGCATCAACTACCTCATCAAACTGTTTAGCCAGCACCTGTCTCCTGCACCACTACCCAATCTCCGCTTGCTCTGAGGACGTGCCTCCACTCCGCCTCTTCTCTCATTGGTGCCTCTTCCTCATATATGCTCAGCTGTGCCGCTAGCACATTGGCTGAGCATAATCATAGTTGCGTTGTGTTTACCTCTTCTCTGCCTCTGTCTTGCTGCTCCTTGCTCTGTGTACCCACCCGGCTTCACTTTTGGACTCCGCTCTTCCGTACTTCTGACCCCGGCTATCTACGAAAATCCGCATGTCTCCAACCCTGACGGCACTCGGACAACGACCATTCTCACCTCTCCAACCCAGACCTCGGCTAATAGTACCTGTAATAATCTGTACCTCTCAAACCCAGACACTGGTAAGTATACCGACTATCCATACCTCTCCAACCCCGACCCGGCTACCTCGATCAACCTACACTCCAGGCACACCCTCGTGACTGTGGGTGGCATTTATATCCATTCCCACCACAGCCCCATGGTCCTACCTTGTTTGTGGTGAGCACACAGTGACAGTATGCTCAGCCACACAAACATGGACCCCGCTGAGGTGGAACAAGTCTTGACTTCATACTCCAACATGTTCACTAAACGATAGAAGTATCTAGAGCAGAATGACGGATGGACCTGCTACAGCAGAACCTTCTTTCTCTCACTGTGCAGGGCAAACTCCTTCTCCCAGCTACACTCTGTCAGTTTATTCCGCTTCCGCTCCTACCCTTCTGTCTACTACGAATTCTTCTGAACCCCGACTGCCGACTCCTAACCGCTTTGCTGGAGACCCTCACGGGTGCAGAGGGTTCCTAAACCAATGCTTCATTCAGTTTGAGATGGTGCCTTCTCACTTTCCTTCCCAAAGATCCAAGGTGGCATAAATCTCCCTACTGACAGACGACGCCCTGGCTTGGGCTTCCCCCATCTGGAAGCAAAGGTCGGACCTAAATCAAGACATCGGACTATTCGCCAGGGAGTTCTGTAGAATCTTTGACACACCTGGTCGCAAGGTAACCGCTGCCTCTTCTCTTATTCATATCTCCCAGGGAAATCGTCCGGTCGCCAGATACGCTCTGGAGTTTCGTACCATAGCCTCAGAGACCAGATGGAATAACAAAGCATTGTCATTTGCCTTCTGGCAGGGTCTTTTGGAGTCACTAAAGGATGAACTCGCCGTACAAGAGTGCCCGACGGATCTTGAGGAACTTATCACTGTTTGCATCCCAGTAGATCAACGGTTGCAAAAAAGAAGGTCCGAATGATCCTATGATTGCCAACTGGTGCCCAGATCACCATCTCTCCTCTTCGCTACGCCGGAAGCTTCCCACTCCGACTCTCCTGAACCATGCAACTGGGTGGTAATAAGTTGCCCCCCTCTGAGAAGCAACACCGATGCAGTGCTGGACTCTGTCTGTACTGTCTCAATCCCGGGCATCTAGTGCTCCTTTTTCCCACAAGTCGGGAAAAGCCTATCCAGCAGAGTACCCTTTGTGCCGAGAGCTGTGCGGTTCCTGTCCATAAGATACGTGGGTTGGTCACCCCCGGAGAAGAGACAAGTTTCCTACCCGAGATATACGCTGAATTTCGTGATGTTTTTGACAAGGCGCGATCTGAGGTTCTACCGCCGCACCGCCCCATCGATTGTCCTATCGACCTTTTGCCCGGTTCTGTTCTTCTAAGGGGAAGATCTTATCCACTCTCACTCCCGGAGACTAAAGCCATGAATGAATACATTCGAGAAAATCTTAAAATGTGGTTGATTCGGAAGTCCTCTTCTCCAGGAGGAGCAGGATTCTTTTGCGTTAAAAAAAAAGACCGATATCTTCGCCCATGCATCGACTATATAGGGCTGAACAAGATTACCCTCAAGAACCGTTACCCTTTACCTTTGATCTCAGAACTTTTGACCGCCTTCAAGGGTCAACCATCTTCACCAAGTTGGACTTGCGTGGTGTCTACAATTTGGTGAGAATTCGCCAGGGGCGATGAATGGAAAACGGTCTTCAACACACGAGATGGTCATTATGAGTACCTCGTCATGCCCTTTGGTTTCTGCAATGCTCCTGCCGTCTTCCAAAACTTTGTCAACGAGATCTTCTGGGACCTTCTCAACCAGTTCCTTATTGTCTACTTAATGATTTTCTCCAAGTCTGTTCAAGAACACATTTGCCATGTCAAACAGGTACTATCCATCAAACTTCTACGGCATTCTTGGGATATATCATCTCCGACACCTGGTTCTCCATGGATCCAGCTAAACTCAAGGCAGTCCTAGACTGGCCTCGACCTACTACTCTCAAGACCATGGGCTTCGCAAATTATTATCGCAGATTTATCCGGAACTTTTCATCTACGGTAGCCCCATCACAACCTTGACCAAGAAAACTGTGGATTCTGCTTCTTGGCCACCAGCCACCATTCATGCTTTCGACCACCTGAAAAAATCCTTTGTGTCAGCTCCCATTCTCATACATCCAGATGCCAAGCTACCATTTACTTTGGATGTGGATGCATCTGAAGTCGGGGCCGGAGCCTTTATCCCAAAGAAAGTCACCTCAGGCCAGGCTCCACCCCTGTGTTTTAAAAAAAAAAAAATTCTTCTGCCGAACAGAATTATGACGTGGGTAACTGGGAACTCCTGGCTATCAAGCTTGCTCTCGAAGAATGGAGGCACCTGTTGGAAGGTACAGAGAGTCATATCACCATCTTAACCGACCACAAGAATCTGCTCAACATAGAAGTCGTTTGTCACCTAGGTGCTCGACAAGCTCGCTGGTTACTCTTTTTTTCCTGCTTCAATTACATTATGTCCTTTGTACCAGGTTCCAAAAACCTGAATGCCGATGCTCTTTTACGTCAGTTTCTAGCTGAAAATAAGTCAGAGAATTACCTAAAGACAGTTCTTCCTTCTAAGTACATTCTTTCCGCTAACACATTTGATGTACTGGATGACATTCTTCAGGACCAATCCTGTATTCCAGAGGGTCTCGAAGTTCCAGAGGGTCACCTTTTCACCTCACCACAATACCGGAAAAAAGTCCTAGAGTGGGGTCATTCCTCCAAATCTTCTGGATACCCAGGTACCAGAAGAACCACCGATCTCGTGGAACGAACATTTTGGTAGCCCGGCATTCAAGGAGACATTAAAGAATTTGCCAAGACATGTTCGACGTGTGCCCATAACAAAACTCCCCGGAACAAACCTCCTGCACTCTTACAACCTCTTCCCATTCCCAATCGCCCTTGGAACCATTTGTCTATGGACTTTATAGTAGAGCTACCTGCTTCCAAGGGGATGAATACATTCTTGTTATCGTTGACCGTTTTTCGAAGCAGATGCACTTCATCCCATTGAGAGGTCTTCCTAATTCTTCCAAGTTTGTGGATATTTTTTTCAAAGAGATCTTTCGCCAACATGGGGTACCATAAACCATCGTCTCCGACCAAAGGTCACAATTTATTTCCAGGTTCTGGTGTTCCTTTTCTCAAAGGATGGGCATCAAGTTACATTTTTCTTCAGGGTATCATCCCCAAGCCAATGGTCAGACGGAGAGAACCAACCAAACCTTGGAGCATTACCTGAGTTGTTTCATCTCGGACACCCAGGATAACTGGATGGATCTTCTTCCCTCGGTCTCTTACTCTTCTGGAGTACCAGCGGCGGATAACAGAATTCATCTCCTTCAGGATTCATGGAAAGGGATCCAGGAGAATCTTAAGACCGCAGCCTCTAGACAGAAACTCCAGGCAGACCGCCATAGTCGCAAGACCCAGGAATTTAGCCCAGGAGACAGGGTGTGTGTTGCAGGGTACATGCAACCACACACGCGGGTTCTCTTGATAAGGCTGCATTATTGAGCCTTAAAAATATACAGCACACAAAAACAAAATAGCTTCTCTTCAGCATACAAAAACAAAATAGCTTCTCCTCAGCAGACAAAAACAAAATAGCTTCTCTTCAGCATAGAAAACAAGGCAGCTTCTCTTCAGCATGCAGGACACAGACAGTTCATCACACATGTACTTTTAAAAACAGACCTTATAGCAGTAATCTCTTCAGTATTTCAGTCCTGTCTCCTGACCAGCTAGCTTGCATGTGTGTACAGCCTGGGGTTTTTAAAACACCTTGATTATACAGCTGGGGTCAGACTAATTATGCAGCCCTTCTCAACTGAAACTTAACCTCGTCACTGCTGCACTGCAAGCCTAAACATAGGTTTGCCAGGTATATGGCTGGTGACGTTCAATCACCCTGTCACAGTGTGGATATCATCCAAAAACATATGCCTCAAGGTGCCCACGTTCAAACTGGCACCCAGGTTCCTGGAACCCTATTCCATGGTGGAGAAAATCAATCTGGTGGCATATCGCCTACGCCTTCCCCCATCAATGAAGATTCCCCCAGTGTTTCACGTTTCTCTACTGAAACCAGTCTTCCAGAGCTCTCGATTTCCCAACTCCTCCTCACCTCCAGCACCTCTTCTCATACAGGAGCAACAAGAATACAAGATTCAATCCATAGTGAACTCCAGGATCGCAAGAGGATTGGTCCAGTATTTGGTGCACTGGAAGGGTTTCAGACCTGAGGAGCGGTCCTGGATTCCCCATCACTGTCTCCATGCACCCGGACTTCTTCGATGGTTCCATCAGAGTACCCCGATGATCGAAGAACATTCCGAGATTGTTACAGACCCGGTCCCCGTAGAGGAACCAGAGACGTCAGGGAACTGGAACCAAACCAAGTGCAACTGGGTAAGGTGACTACTTGGGGTGAGAAGGAACTGTTGTTAGAGGCGCAGAAGCTGGCATGAGCCCTGCTGATTGCCGCTGATGACACTGAAATGACCAGTACCTCTCCCCTGCGAACGTGTCCCTACTCTCATCTAGTTCCAGTAGCCGTCGGTCAACTGTGGTGTTTCGGCCAGTGCCGAGTATCCCTACTGATGCTACAGACTAACAGACCCTTACCAGTGGCTCTGAGTGACGGCGAAGTCCAGTTGTTATGATGGCGACAGTGAAACCTGAGCGGCGCAGGAGCACCCCGATCATGGAGGTTCCCAGTGTCCTTGCCAGTGATCCCACTAAGTCTATGAAGGTGCCTTCCGGTGCCAAGGCCCACGCAGATGGAGACTATGACAACGACACACCCATTCAAGGACCGGATGTGGATGTACTTCCGGTGCGGGAGCTGGGCTTGTACTAGGATCTCACGAGACCATCTAGCAATGATATCACTACCAACGCGACCACCAGGGCAGACGAGGAATGGACGATTCTCGCTCTGGTGAGTACCGCTTTAACTCCGACAGTTGTGCGACCTTTTATGGAGCATGTTCAGGCCCACCTGGATGCCAGAATTGGTGGGTCCGATAATTACCTCATCCTTGTCCCCTGTAAATCAGGCCCATTATTTGGACTCTAAATTGGGCCACAAACATTTTTTGCCCTTGTCGGGAAGTTCGGGGTTTGAGGGTTCCCAACCCCAGAGCAGCCAGGGTGGTGCTCCACCAGGAGAGGCTGCAAGAGCCTCCTAAGACTATTGTTCTAAAAATAGCATTCGGCGGGCTGCAAAGACTCTGAAGCCCTCCAATGACTGGTCAGATTGGGATTTTCGGGATCGTGTTTGGGATGATACTTCCAACAGTATTAACTCTGGGAGGAGTCAGTATGCAATGTCAGTGAACTCCGACACTTTGGTGTTTTCTTCCCATACGTCCTCTAGTTCAAGGTCTACTAAGGCTGCCCTTGTTAAGTCCTTGCCCTGGTGGTACCCTAATTTTCAGGGGTATGTCCCTTACATGCATCGCATCAGATTCATCTTGGAAGAGGGTGACATAGTAGATCACTGGTGGGCGGAGGGAGATTTGGCCCTGAGGAAACCGCAGTGGCTCAGGCGTAGACAACATGAAATACGTCTGGAGATAGTGCAGCCCAAGGGGGTCATATTAAGGTACTGTGGACCGCCTGTACAGGAGTCCTTATTCTGGGTTCTGCCAGGCCAAGCTGGAGGCCGTAGACTCATGGAAATCAGTAGAGCAGAAAAACATGTGGTGCAGCATTATAGACAGTCCCACGGATTCGAGTACCCGTATGTGCCAGAACCTATCATGCGGGAAATTGATGAGAACAGGGAACAGGGTTGATTGATGTAATCTGGGCCTAGAGGAAAGGGTTGCTTACTTGGTAGGGGTGTGGAAAGTAGGAAGATCCATATACATGGACCGGGTAGAATATGTATCTGAACGGCACCCTAAGAGGGTATATTCAGTAACTGTGTCTGATAGTACTGGGGCACTTGTCAGCAAACCAGACCCGGTCGGTGCATTACTACTGAGTAATTAGGTTCTCCATGTTGGGAGGGGCCTGGGGTTACATGGAATGCTGTAATGTAATCAAGTTATATGCCCTGTATTACAGCCAATGTATGTATCTTTTGCATTGTGATTTTCATAACTGTTGTTATTGATTCTCCTGTTCTGTTTAGGATATGCATCTGAAGGATTGTACCGCAAATTTCGGTCCCAGTAAGGACATGGGAGTTTCCACTGTAGGTGATCGCCTCCATACATCTGGAGCCTACGGCAGATGGAGTCGCTGTACCACTAGAGATCTATTTGGGGTCTGTACCCCAGAAACCTGTCCTGTGTCCCCACAAACATTGGCGGACGACTCAGCCCTCCTGCTTACCAACAGGTATCATGCACCATACATGCTGTAATGGCAGAATCTCCCATTGGGTTGGGGAAACACTGTTACATACTGTATTGGTGGTTTTTATACCGTCTTGTTACTACAGGCAGTCCTCGGTTATCCGACACAATGCGTTACTCAAAATGGCGTTGTAAAGCGAAACGTTGTAAAGCGAAACACGTTTTCCCATAGGAACACTGTTTAAATGAAAGGTTCCGTTCCTGAAGGCATTTTTTACACTAAAATACACAAAATATTTAATGCAGGCAATAAGATATGCAGCACACACATAAATTATATAGTGTATATACAGTACTGTATTATATATATAATATAACAAAATAAATAATATATTAGATAGTATAATATAATATTATATAGTATAATATGAATGTGAATGTGAATATATATACACACATACACAACGTTGCAAAGCGTCGTAAGAGCGTTGGAAAAGCCATGTTGGCGTTGTAAAAATGAATATAGGTATGTATTGCATAGCGTTGGATAAGCCATTCGTTGTAAAGCGAAGCGTTGTAAAACGAGGACTGCCTGTATATTCTAGGCTAGTGATGGCTGAACATTTCTAGGATGCTTAGGATTCATAAACAATTTAATCTGGCTATAATTCTGATTCTATAACAAATTTCATGTATTGCCTGAAAACACTGACAGACCGCAAATAAAACGAGAGCTTCAAAGATGAAGGAGAAACGCAAGCTACAATATTCACAATGACAGGTGTGCACATGGAATCCTCCTTCTGACACAATACACTATAAATTCAGACCCATTCTGTAAATCAATTTGTTTGTTTTTCTAAAGCAGAAATCCCCAGAGAAACCTATATGAATCTAACTTTAATTTAATTGTAATCTCTCTGGGCCGGGATTTCTTTTCTTGCTGTCTGATTTTGCTTGTTGCAATTATTGTATTATAATTCCCTTTAGTCTATTGTCTCTTTTGTAAAGCGCTGAGTACACTGTGGGGACTATATAAATAAAGATATACATTTACTAATATAATGTTAGTACCTTTCCTCCCCAAGTGCGTCCTGTTAAAGCAAGAGTCCAAGCTGCCGTTTTTAACAAATACATTTTCCCCTTTAATATGTGCATCAATACAATCTACACAATGATAAGTAATTCGGTTCACTAAATGGCTGTCAGTGCAGCAGAAGAGGACATAATATGCAAAGTTCTGAAGGGAAGATCCCATGACCAGCCAATCACTAGATACAATTGGTGCACTGCTAGAGAGAGGGCAGAGCTTAAAAAGGGGTGTGCCAGACCCTGTTTCAGAAGAGGAAGGGATGTGACTTTGTAAATGATTGCTCTAGAAACAAAAAATGCTTGTTAGATTATGTAGCCCTTGTAAGAAATGGGCTATAGTTCTATCCTCCTCCTGGTATAATCCCTTCTAAGGGCAGGTTGCCAGGAGTTATCATGGGTTTCCCCCACTTCAAGCACTTGCCCTGAATGGTGGAGGTAGGTCACCTGACCCTGTGTCCAATCAAGAGACACAGGGGCGGTGCCTGCTGATATCATGAAGAGCAGTGCATTTCCTATTTAGTTGGTTGGTCTGACAGTCAGTCAGTGTGTGAGAGTTAGGGTTAGGGAGCAGAGGAGTGAGCAGCTTATGAGTAGAGCTGATAGAATATAGTGAGGTGGACCAAATACCTCTCACCCTGCTTAGGGTGTGAGGGAAGAGTTAGCCCCACTCTGGATGGCCCTTGGGTCCAGAGTGGAGGCAGGAACCATCCCAAAGGAGAACAGCTAGTGGACATTGCATATCAACTGTACCTGTCTGCTGCCGCGGGAGACTGAATAAAGGAGTCTGCTGTTAAAGAGAACTTTGTGTGAGACTGGAATCTCTCATCCCTGGAGGGGGATTTCTGTGGTAGGGATTCCACCCCGCATCCCTAGGGCTTACTACAGATGGAGGCGCTGCACCATTGAAGGAGAACAAAGGCATCCACCCCAGTAACCTTTCCTGTTGTCCCCCATGTCATCGCGGGAGACTCAGGTCCTCCTGTTGCCAGCAGGTATGCACCACACAGAGACATGTAGCCAGACCCCAGAACACCTTAGGGGGCCCGATCTGCAACCGGGTGGGGGTGCATGGGTTATAATTATAATACATTAAAAATGAAATTCAGAATTGTTTTCTTTTTTTTTAAATGCTACAAGTATTTTCTCATAGTACAGAACTGATCAAAAAAATAAAACATATGTAGGCTATTGCTTGGTCTGCAGCTTTAAAGTCCTGTTCTTCTCAAACACAAGCTTCTAAGGTTACCATGGTAACCATAAGACTGCACAATGCACAAGGGAGAGCTCCATTTTAACCTCTGGGACACTTAAAATGTCAACGCGAAATGTCACCGCTTATATGAAGCATCAGATTTAAAAAATGAAAACAGTGTTGGAAAGGGCAAGAGATCTCGTAAAGTAAGTAAAAAATAAAATGCAAAAAAAATAGGGAACAGTATGGAGGATTACTGGTTCAAAACAAGACAAAGAAGCAAATATATTTTTAATAATTATTTATTTATGCATCTTTACTGCACAACTTGAACAATATTTGTGCTGAAAACAGCATGTTTTAATCTCCTTTGTTAAACCTTGCAGCTGTTAAACTTGCTAAATAGTTCCTTTTAAGTGGTAGTACCTCATAGCAGTACTGTATAGATGTAGCAAAGCTTACTGTTCTCTGTGCCATGTTCCCCCGCGGCTGCAGGGGCTGCACCGTCATCAGGCGGTACTTGGCCTGAGAAAAGTGAGCAGCCCGGGAGTATTAACTCTGTGAAGGTCCATGCTTCTGAATTGGACCCCATAGTGTTAACCCTTTTGGGCCATCTGCTGGTAGAGGAAAACAATACTAACCTTTTAGATGAGCTGCACAGCCGTCTCCATCTTCAGCGTCTTCCCTCAGCGCGGAAGGTAATATGCAGGGTTTGCCAACCCCCCGGATGACGTAGATGCCCGATTATGGGTCTCTGCATCGTAAGGGGGAGGCTATATGACCAAGACCGTGGTCTATATACCCAGCCCACTTGATGATGTAAACTGAATATGTGTTCATATATAGCATATGAATATAGCACTTCCCCTAAGGATATAGAGACCCATATTCGAGCATCTACGTCATCCAGGGTGTTGGCAAGCCCTGCATCTTACCTTCAATGCTGCGGGAAGCCGCTGCAGATGGGGACAGAGATGGAGACGGCTGCAGATAGAGTCTAAAAGGTTAGTATAGGTTTTCTCTCCCAGCAGATAAAGTGAAGGATTAATTCTGTGGGTCCCAGTCAGAATCATGGACTCCCGCAGCGTTAATCCTCACGGACTGCAACACCTGCTGTTTTTGAGGCCAGGAAGAGTAAGTCTTGCTAAATCTGTATGTATGTATGCACGTGTGTATGTATGTATGTATATATATGTGTGTATATATATATATATATATATATATATATATATATATATATATATATATATATATATATATATATGGTTTTTGAAGCAAAAAGTGGCACTGTGTGCTCATTTGCATGTCATTCCCAGGAATCCCTTGCTGCAGTGGAAGTGCTGTGTGCTGGGTGATAATGGTGAAAGGCGGGTTGCAGACCTGCCTAAGACATGCAGATGAGCATACAGTTGTATTTACATTTGCATATTTGCTTTGCTGTGGAGGGTTTTTGTCACTTTTTTTACTCATAACTTAACTCAGTATGGTAAGACCCATCCTTTAGCTTCTCTGCATACCCAGTTTACCAACCCCCCACTGATGAGACCCATAAAGGTCGAAACAGCTGTCTGTGGGTGGGTTTTCTGGGTATGCACCTTAACTCTGGCTGTGCTCAAAGCTGTGACCATGCAGCAAGCTTAAGCCTATAGGGAACCATGTTAAAAATGGTTTTTGAAGCAAAAAGTGGCACTGTGTGTTCATTTACATGTCATTCCCCAGAATCCCTTGCTGCAGTGGAAGTGCTGTGTGCTGGGTGATAATGGTGAAAGGCGGGGTTGCAGACCTGCCTAAGACATGCAGATGAGCATACAGTTGTATTTATATTTGCATATTTGCTTTGCTGTGGAGGGTTTTTGTCACTTTTTTTTCTCACCATAACTTAACTCAGTATGGTAAGCCCCATCCTTTAGCTTCTCTGCATACCCAGTTTACCAACCCCACACTGATGAGACCCATCAAGGTCGAAACAGCTGTCTGTGGGTGGGTTTTTGGCTAAGATCAAGAGGATGGAGGTTGCAATGGAGCCCGCCGGGACCACCCTGCACAAGGAGAAGAAGAAGAAGATGAAGAAGGAGAAGCACACGGCACCCCCGGAGACGGTCCCCAGCAGCCAGGAGACGGACGGAGGAGGCCCAGCGGCAACCAGCTCCAGCGGCTCAGGCGACGTTGCCACCCCCAGCGGCCTCACCCCCACTGCCAGCACCAGCAGCGGCGGCCCCAGCTCCAACCCTGGAGCTGGGAGCAGCAGCAACAGGAGGATCCCCCGCCTGGAACCTGGATGAGGCAGACGGTGGTGATGCAGCTGAGGGAGGTCGATGGACAGCGCCCTCTATTGGACGCTGAGACCTTTGCCAAGGAGCTGGTGAGCAAAGCAGGCTTTACTCCGGACGAGATCCTGAGCATCCAGGACCTCAGGGGTGGCCTGTTTTTCGTCCCCTTCGCCACGGCGGGAGCCTGCAGGAGGTACTGGGAGGCTTTCCAGACCCTGAAACAGGAGGTCCCCTTCTCAGAGTTCGACGTGAACTGCCCTATCCAGAGGGACGAGAAGAGGATCACTATGACGGTGAGGAACCCCCATATCCCTGGAAAGGATATTGCTACCTTTCTGCGGCGCTCTTGCACCATGGTGAAGGAGCCGAGCAGGATCAAGGACAAGTTGGGGTACTGGGTGGGAAAGTGGAGCATGGTAGTTCGCTTGTGGCCAAATCCAAAAGCGGCAGATCGGCTGCACCACCTCCCTCCCAGTTTTTCACTTGCGGGCAGCTCAGGGAGGATCTTTTACCCTGACCAGCCCCAGACCTGCGGTAATTGCGGGAACCTGGGGCATCAGTGGAAACAGTGCACCCTGAAAGCCTGCAGAAACTGCAAGAACACCGGACACGAAACAAAGGATTGTCCCCGCCAGAAAACCTGCGACCTGTGCGGAGAGACAACCCACATGTTCCGGGACTGCCAGCTGAGGGTCAGGAGCTACGCAGAGGCCGTGGCGAAAGGCGCAACACCGGGCGCGCCCCTGACAGCAACCCAAAAGGCAGCCAAGAAGCCCCCTGCAAACCAACCCGGAAAGGCACAAGGGGGTAAGTATAATAAGGAGCAAAGGGAAAAGGAGGCCACCCAAGCAGCGTCCGCTGCGGCGCCTGAGCCCGCTGCCCCTTCAGTAGCAGCTCCCACCCCACCCCTTCCCACCCTCACCCCTGCAGCAACACTCCCTCCCAAACCCACTGCTGCTGCAACCCCCACCCTCCCCCCTACCCCAACCCTCCCCGCCCACCCACCACCCCTTGCCCCCTCCTCCCAACCCTCCACTGCAGCCCCCCCCACGCTCCATGAGGCTGCAGCCCCTCCCTCTGTAACACCTCTCCCCAGCCCCGAGGCTGTTGCACCTCCTCCCTCTTCCTCCCTTGCTTCAGATACCGCCCCCATAGCCCAGACCGGAACGGAGAAGCAGGGAATAAAGAGGAGAGCCCCTGAGACGGATAGCCCGCACCAGGGGCTGGAGCAGAAGAGAGCCCAAATGCAAATCGGCGACTCACCCACTTCCAGCGATGCTGACAGTGACCTTGAAAGCGACCTGGAGGAGGAGGAAGCAGAGATGCAGGAGGCAGCCATTGCAGAGGAGCAGGCGGCCATTTTAGAACAGCCACCTAGCGAGACACTGGTGACCATGGAAGAGCTCATAAGAGAGGGGCGAGAGGCAGCAGAGACCCTAGTCCTCCATGACAACCTTGGGCAAACCATGGATATGCTAGTCCAGCTGTGCGAGGAGATCAACAAGACCACCCACGCCAGCGAGGATGGTAACTAGTATCACTGCATGTCTGTCCAACCCTTTATCCCCAAACTAATGGCGTCTTTTAACATTTTCTCCATTAACATAAGGAGCATAGGAGAGCGGATGAGACGTGCCAGAGTACTAACATTCCTTTCTTTACAGAAATGTGATGTGTATATGCTACAGGAATGTGCCTTACCTTTTTCTCGATCCTACAGGCACCTGAGCGGGCAGTGGTCTCACGGCCCCTCCTACTGGTCTGGGGGGAATGGGTGCAGGAACGCGGGTGTAGCCATTTTGATCCGGAGGGGATGTTTCACTGTTGATTCTGTCCATGAACTCGTCTGCGGCAGACTACTGGTCGTAGACGGTTCGTGGGCAGTGGAGCCGATTAGGCTCATCAATGTGTACACCGCCCCCCGGAGAAATGAGCGCTTGGAACTTTTCCAGCACCTTCGCCCTTGGCTCGCAACCTCCAGGGCAGTGGTGATGGGTGGGGATTTCAACTGCACGATTGAGGTGGGGGGGTGCGTGCCCCCCAGCAAATCAGCAAAGATAGATGTGACGTCCAGGCTACTCATGGCGATGATTGGGGAGGCATCCCTGAAGGACGCAGTGGGATCTATGGGAGCAGGTGACGCTAACTACTCTTGGTGCCACCCAAATGGTTCCGTGCGTTCTTGGATTGACTTCCTGTTCACCACCAAGCAGGTACAGCACAGACAGCACTCCATGGTCGCAGTACATTTCTCTGACCACAGAGCCATTCATCTCCAGGGGCGCCTGGGAGGAGGTTTCCCCCCAGGACCAGGATCCTGGAAGCTGAACTACGCACTGCTAGAAAGGGAGGAGATCATGGAGGAGCTGAGAACAGCATACACAGCATGGAAAGAAGAAAAGGCCTGTTTCCCCAGCACTGCAGAGTGGTGGGAATTCACGAAGATAAGGATCCGCTGCTTCTTGCAGGCAAAGGGCAGACGCCTGGCGTGTGAGAGGAAGGGGGAGTTCGAGGGCCTGCAGCGCAAGCTGCAGTCCCTGCATGACCTCAAACGCTGCGGATGGAACGTGGATGATGACCTGGAGGAAACCAAGGAGAGCCTGCAAAAGCACTTTGAGGAGGAATCCAGACGAATCATCTTCCGTTCCAAGGTGGAGAACCTTGAGAGGGGGGAGAAATGCAATGCCTTCTTCTTCAAGAAACTCCACTCTGCCCACATGCCCCTGAGGGAGCTGTGAGACAAAGATGGCAACGTGCAGCAGGGGAAGGAGGAAGTCATGGGAGTCATGAAAGATTTCAATGAAGACCTCTACTCCCCAAAAGCATCAGACCGAGACCAGGCTGACAAATTCCTGTCAGGGATTACAAACACCATCGACCCGGCAGGAAAAGCAGCCATGAACGCCCCCCTGACGCTGGAGGAGCTCCACGCTGCAACCAAATCCTTTAAGACGGGTAGGACGCTGGGCGGAGATGGTATCCCATCTGAATTATACACGAAGCTGTGGGACCTGATCGGCCCGGACCTGCTCGAGCTTTACAGGGAACTGGAAGCAGAAGGTAGGATGCCCCCAACGCTGAGGGAAGGAATGCTGACGCTCTTGTACAAACGGAAGGGGGAGAGGTGCGACCTCAAGAACTGGCGTCCCATCTCGCTCCTGAACGCGAACTACAAGATCCTAGCAAAAGTCCTAGCGAACAGACTGAAGAAGGTCATCAGCCAGATCATCCACCCAGACCAGACGTGCGGCATCCCCGGACGCAGGATCGCAGACAGCCTCGCTCTAATCAGAGACGCAGTCCACTACATCAAAGACCGCAGTGTACACGCGGCCCTGGTCACCCTTGATCAGGAGAAGGCCTTCGACCGTGTCTCCCATGATTTCATGGGCAGGGTGCTGCGTGAGTATGGGATGGGGGAGATGTTCTGTTCTTATGTTAACCTGATGTACCTTGACATTTGCAGTGTGGCGATCGTGAACGGATGGAAGACTAACCCCTTCCCTGTCCTCTCAGGGGTTAGGCAGGGCTGCCCTCTTTCACCTCTCTTTTTTGTCTGTTATATAGAGCTCTTCGCCCAGTGCATCAGACGAGACGCAGAGATCAGAGGGATCGTCATGCCAGGACCCCAGAGACGCGAAGTGAAGTGCTCGCTCTACATGGATGACGTCACCATCTTCTGCGCAGATAGCCGGTCGGTGAAGACGCTGGTCCATCCCTTACAGCTGGCGCACGCCCTGGTTCAACAAGGACATGAAGAAGTTTGTGAGGCAGAACAATCTGGAGGGAGTAAAACCAGACCTGTGGAAGCCCAAGGTCATCTACAAAATCATCAGGGCTAAAGACATCATGGAATCGGTCCCAGGTCTCCACCCCAACACCTTTGGAACGGTGTGGAGGAATGTGGCATCGAAAAGACTAATGAACAAACACAAAGACATTGCTTGGCAGGCCATACACGGGGGACTCCCTGTGAATGCGGACAAGTACCAGAGTAAACTCAGCCTCGTGAGGCACTGCCCCAGGTGCAACCCAGTGGAGGAAAGCATCATACACCTCTTCTGGAACTGCCCCTTTGCGCAAGCCTTGCTGTGCACGCTGGACACTGACTTAAAGGACTGTATACCGAGGAAGTGCGTCACGTACTACTCGGTGTTCCACAGACTTTTCAAAGGAACACACACAGAGGATGCAATCGAAGCCGGTTGGCGTCTAATGTGCTGTTTCAAGGACATTTTACTATTCGCCAGGGAACGTTTGATCAAGGGGAAGAGGAGGATGTCGGTACAGGCTGTCGCAGGCTGCTCCACAGCCTGCTCAAGGACTATTCCATCTTTGACGGCCCTGAGGAGGAGGACTAAACACCCCCCTCCCCAACCCCCCCCCCCCTTACTCCCCCGCCCCAAAAGTTTTTCTGTGCAATAAAGTTAGAGATAATGTGTGTATGATATGTCATGTCTGTGGTGCGGTGCATACGTATAAATGCACTGCACCGCCGTGTTCATCACAGTTTTTTTACTTTTGGGGAAACCATTACTAAAAATGTATGTGAGTTGTGTGGGATATGCACTGCGCCGTTGTTAACGTCGCCGTTTTTTTTCCGTTTGGAAAATGATTTATGTACTGTTATAATCTTGTTGTAAAGATTCGCTGCATAATAAAAGAATTTTCAAAACAAAAAGCTGTCTGTGGGTGGGTTTTCTGGGTATGCACCTTAATCCTGGCTGGGCTCAAAGCTGTGACCATGCAGCAAGCTTAAGCCTATAGGGAACCATGTTAAAATGGTTTTTGAAGCAACAAGTGGCACTGTGTGCTCATTTGCATGTCATTCCCCAGAATCTCTTGCTGCAGTGGAAGTGGTGTGTGCTGGATGATAATGGTGAAAGGAGGGGTTGCAGACCTGCATAAGACATGCAGATGAGCATACAGTTGTATTTATATTTGCATATTTGCTTTGCTGTGGAGGGTTTTTGTCACTTTTTTTACTCACCATAACTTAACTCAGGATTTTAAAAAGGAGGTTTTTTTGCAAACGGACGCCTCCGAAGTAGGTCTCGGAGCTGTACTGTCCCAGTTTGTAGGAGAAGAGGAACACCCGGTCCTCTATTTAAGTCGCAAATTGTGTCCCCGCGAACAAAGATATGCCACAGTGGAAAAAGAGTGTCTGGCCGTAAAGTGGGCAACAGACACATTGAAATATTACCTTTTAGGCAGATCTTTTACACTCATAACAGATCACGCACCACTACAGTGGATGCACAGAAATAAAGAAAAGAACTCGAGAGTTACCCGTTGGTTCCTGTCGTTACAACCTTTTAACTTTTTGATCCAACATAGGCCAGGCATACTGCACGGTAATGCTGATGCACTCTCTAGGGTGCACAGTCTCGGTGCACGGGCCGCTCCACTCAGTAACATTACGCTGGGAAGGGGGATATGTGACAGAGTCATTGACTCCGTGTATGTGACTAGGAGATGGCAGTATGCATGCTATCCAGTAAACGAGGGGTTAACTCAGCTTGTCAAGCAGACCACAGGTGATTTGAATTAAGCTACTTCACCTGCTTTAAAACAGGAAGAGGAAATACCTCTGGGGCAGCAGTCTCTCTCTCTGAGGCATAGAGGGAAGACAGAGGAAGTGTTAAGACAGACACAAGCTGCCCAAAGCGATCCTGTCCCAAGAGGGAAGAATAAAGCTCCCAGGTAAGGAGCCAACTGCGTTTGCTGTACTTTATTGGACTGGAATAGGTTAGCTAGCCAGCCAGATAGTTAGCCTGCACTTTTGTTTAGCTAGTACCCCGACCGGGGTTAGGATTTTTGTTTCGTTTCAATTTTAAAGGGACAGTGTACCCATTGTTTAGTTACCGTTTTTGGACAAATAAACCCATCAGCATTATTTCACCGGAAAATACGTGTTGTCTCCTCACTTACCACGACCATCCTGTCACAATATATATATATATATATATATATATATATATATATATATATATATATATATATATATATATATATATATTTAAAAATTCTTGTAAAACTATATTTTTCGTAAAAAAGTCTCGAATCAACCTTTAAGTACATTTTTTTTGTCTTGTGAGTTCCATGGTCTAGTGTGATTATCAACCTTTAGGGAACTACAGTTTATAAATGTATTGGGACTCTGCAGAGCCAGTCTACCGTATACCTAAAAGTATTACCGTCATAGCATGGCAGTTGTTTTAATAAACAAACATTAAATGTATATTATATCAACTGTTTAACATCACAATATAACATTCTATGACCTTTTGAATTATTACACTAAAAATATAGCAAAAAATGTCAGTGTCATAAAAAGTTAAAATACCATGTATTTTCTTTTTTGTTGTGGAAGTATTGCAAATTACTTATGGAACTTCAGGTTCCATGAAACACAGGTTAAAATCATTGAATTTTAACAGATACTCATTGCCCTCCCCATTTACTTTCCAAGAAGCATAAAGAAATAACGTAGAGATATATAGTGTTTTTAGATACAAATATCCACAAACAGTCTTACTGCAAAAAAAACTTGTGAAAAGATCCAAAGAATTTAGTTACTGTAGCCTAGTGCCCCTGGCTATACCCTTTTCACTGTCCTTCACATTATAAGTCCTGATAGGAACAGGCAGTGTTGTGGTTAAACTCCTGCACAGAGACCTAGCATGTGAATTGCAGACTGGATAGGATACTGTACAATGTTATCATATCCAGGTGCAGGCCTAACAGCACTTTGGAGTGCCATTCCTGCAAGGATACTGACTGGATCAAATGCAAGTGGCGTGATGCCTGTCAGTACCTGGACCTGCCCTGTTATGGGGCATGTTTACAAAACCCTCCCCAGGTATAAAAGGTTGACACTCCACTAAATTGTGGTGGTTCTATCCCCTCCCTTTGTGGATTGGGAGCTATTCCACCTAGCCCCATCAGGGGGTAAAGGCATTAAGAATGGCTCTTGGGTCTCAAGCCCCTTGGGCCTAATCCAGGAAAGAAGGAGGAGAATGGAATGGCTATGAACATCTTAATAAACACTAGTTGTATCAGCATATACCTGTGTGTTTATGGAGAAGGAGGGCTTGTGGGGAGAACTCCTGTCCCTGACAGGAGCCCTGCAAGATGGAGGTGCTGCACTGGAAGATCTGAACTAAGAACCTGTCCTGTTGACCCTCTCTATACCATCTGCGGAGCACTCAGTCTGCTGTGAGCCAACAGGTATGCAACACAACACCGGTAATATGTGGCACTTATCCCAGAAGGGCAGATCTCCCTTAAGGTGTGTGTGGGGGGGGGGGGGGGGGGGTGGATAAGGGTGCTACATTACAATCTTAAAAGTTTTCAAAGAGTTCCAGTGAGGCAGCAGCTCTCGCACGGCTACCAGGTAACCAGAGAGATACTGTATGGGGGAAGTTACTGATGTGATTGAGGAGAGGAGGCTCTGGTGTTGGCAAAGCTAATATGGAGACAAGTGCTCAAGTAGAAAGAGCTCCAGCTGGAGAATTCATCAAGCCTGATGATGCAACATATGGTCGCACCTAAGGGAACAGAGTTAGTGGGGAACACCAGATAAGGCCCTATATGTATTAAGGAAAGCCCCCCGATAGCTGAGAGACTAGGGGTGGGTCCTCTCCTGGGAATGGTAGGAGGCTAAAAACGGCAGATTAACTGGACCATCCAGTGCTAGTCTTGCCTTTGTTCGGAGACTTGCTGCACCCCAGTCAGAGGTCTGCTTTCTGGTTCGTGTGCTGAAGTGTTGGGCCCCAGTACCAGCTTTACCTTGTTCCAGAGACCTGCTGCATTCACCCCAGTCAGAGGTCTGCTTCCTGGTTCCTGTGCTGAAGCGGTGGGACCCCAGTACCAGCTTTACCTTGTTCAGGAGACCTGATACGTTCACCCAAGACAGAGGTCTATTATCTGGTTCCTGTGCTGAAGCGCTGGTCCTTCAGTGCCAGCTTTTCCTTGTTCCTGAGACCTGCATTCTCCCCTTGCAGAGACCTTATCATGGGCCGCTCCCGCTCCTCGCGCAGAGGCCATTCCCGTGCTTCAGCTGCTACGCTGAAGCGGTGTGCTCCTGACTTCCTTTTGCCGAACTCAAGCCTGGACATCGATAACTCTACCGTCTCCAACCCTGACCCTGGCGTGTCAAGGGATTACCCTGGCCTCTCCAACCCTAGCCCTGCTACGAATGACTATGAACTGCGCAATCCAGAACCGGCTTTGTGGTCTAAGGTCGGTGTATTCACATCCCCACCTCAGCCCCGCGGTCCGGTCCTGGTTTGTGGCGAACATGACCATTACATTGACTCTTTATTATCAAATATTGAATTGATTGTAGAGTATGTGTTTAAAATTACTTTCTTCAGAGGGAGCGCCCGGGTTTTCTCTGTTCCATTTAAAATTAAAGAGAAACTACTACAACAAGGACACAGAATAGAACCAGCAGAACAAATGATCTCTGACTTGGAGGACCTCATGTCTATGCATAAGAATCATCTTGAATTTCTCAACAAGCAAACCACAAACCTTACAGTTAAAATGGATGCTGTAGAGAATCACTTCAGACAAAACAACGTGACACTGATTGACTCCCAGAGTCGGTTCAAAACAAAGATACAGTACTGTATCTTGGCATTTGCCTTGACTGAACTACAGTACCTACAGTAGGAATTTGTTCATAGAAGGCCTAGAACAGTGATGATCTGTGATCTGTGCTTTCAAGACAAAGTTAAGCTTTTCAAGCATACAGCAAACCTAGTAGAAGCTATAATGTGGCTTCTTTTACAGGACTATTCAAGTAACTTCTCCAAAGGAGAAGAAAAATTACCCTGATCTGTGCAGCCCTGGAGAAGAGGAGAATCAACTTCTCATTACTGTATCAGTCAAGGCTTTGCATTCAAACTTGTAAAGGTCCTGTCTTCTGCAATTCCCTAACTGATGCGGAGATGTTCGTTAACCCAGCTGAGACAGAAGATACGACTTCCTGAGAGAAATATGTTGAGGAAACATTTAACTCCGGATAAAAGTCACCATGTTTTGCCTGTTATTTAAGGTTAAAGTTAAATACCTATTATTAATATTTCAAAATCTTACTAAGTATACTTCTAATGTGTTTGGGACGGTTATCGTGAACAATGCGGATGATGTTATGGTGATTATGTTTTGTTTTTTGCAGGAGGAGTTGCAGCTATAGTTATAGTTTCTGTAAAAGTTATGTGTCTTGGGTATCCACTGAAGAAAAGGATAAAAAATACCAAAGAAATGATAGGTTACATGACACAAGAGCCATCTTTAAACTCTCACTTATATGATTAAGATGGTATCGTGGAACATTGCAGGAATAAGCTCCACCATAAAAAGATGGAAAATCCTAATTAACCTGCAAAGACTTAAATCGAATGTCAGGTTTTTACAAGAGACACATTTAAGTGGAATACAACATATTACATTAAAAAGACTCTGGGTACAAGAAGAACAGTATACGTTGCCCCCTTCACTGCAAAAAAAAAAGGGGAGTAGCAATACATTACAGCGGTACGCATACTGCGGGGCGCACCCCCCAGAGGGGGCGGGAGAATTTCTAGGGGGCGCGGTGGTTACAGAGTCCCCGCGCTCTTCCCCACAGCATTTAAATTAAATGCCGGAGAGGCATGAGGCCCTGTAACTCCCTTACCTGGTGTCGGCCGGGTCTTTGGCGACGCGTCACCATGGCAACGCGCGTCAAATGACATAACGTCACATGACCCGCAACGTCATTTGACGCCGAGTCCTTATAGAGGGGGGGGGCGCAAATGCTGCGACTCCCCGGCAGGGGGTGCAGCTCAAGACGTTTGCGCACCCCTGCATTACTAGAATGAATATTACATCACACTTAAAAACCAGACCCTGAAAGTAAAAATATACTTTTAAAAACAAAGGAACATGAAATAAGATGAATTCTTTGCAATATTTATGCTCCCTATGTGCCTAAGACCTGGATATCGTCAGCACCTCCCTCTGCATCCCTGTTGAGGTTGTCTGTTTGCTGTGCAGCTGATTTCACTTTACCTCAGATGCTCTTAGAAACAAGAACCGAGTTGCCGTAAAGGCGGTAGCCTAAGGCTTTCAGCCATTTGCTGCCGTACACTGATGTTGCAGCTGCTCTGTTATTGTTCTTTGTAAACTATTTCAGATGTTTTTTCATCTTTACACTTTACCCCGCTCTCATAGCTCTACCTCTGCCCAATCCCACTTACTTCTTCCCAATGCCAACTCCTTAAATTAACAAGACGTTATCTGAAACAAAACACACATCATATACCCCTGTACCTTATGTTTCTACACCTTCCTTATAGATTGTAAGCTTCTTGCGGCAGAGACCATCTTACCTACTGTAACAATGTATGTTACTGAAAAGTTTTAACAGCACCTTGGTTGAGGTATACAGAATCACTAAATAAACGAGGATGTGGTGCAAGGGAACGAAGAGGGACCCTAATTCCCTCCAAAGTTACAATAAAGAACACAGGGGGAGTTCCCAGCACTCAATAAAGGTTATAGATGTAAACGGCACTGGGTGATATTCCAAAAAGAAAATGTTTTTACTGTACTGATGATTGTACACTATACATAAAAGATAATACACATGTAGCAAACAATTGCAACTGCAAAAAAAAAAACCAAGATAAGTAGCGCTAACTAGACTAAATGTGGTATTTCAATATGAATTTAAACAATATAATTATTAAATAATAAAAACAAAACCTTATATATAGATGTATAATATAACCATATATAAGTGGTTGCCAATGATACAATTCTGACCCCCTGGTCAGAAACAGACTGAATGGAAAGGAATATGTATCTATGGCGCCTAACATAAATTGTAATATAAAAGGATATAAACAGCCGAGCCTGTTAGAAGTGCAGATCTCGAGGTGTCTCCAGGTGAAGTGCTGAGTGCTTCAAAAGAATAAAAACAGTGCATAGTATAATACTGTTGGATATCGTGACAAACAAAACATACAACACAAAAGACATGTTTGTATCCTTTTATATTACAATTTATGTTAGGCGCATTAGATACATATTCCTTTCCAAACAATTGCAACTGACAATGATTAGGGTGTGATAAAGTAACCCATCAATATATCCACATATGGCGTCAAATCAAACATTAAGTGTAACGGGAGAAAAAGCTACCTTGTGGATATATTGATGGGTTACTTTATTATACCCTAATCATTGTCAGTTGCAATTGTTTGCTACGTTTGTATTATCTTTTATGTATAGTGTACAATCATCAGTGCAGTAAAAACATTTTCTTTTTGGCATATCACCCAGTGTCGTTTACATCTATATTCTTTATTGATTGCTGGGAACTCCCCCTATGTTTTTTAATGCATGTTACTGTTTCATATTTTATCCTTTTCATCCTCCGGTCCTATTGTACTGCACCATGGATTATGTTGGTGTATAATAAATAAATAATACTATAGGCCAATTTCTTTATTAAACACTGATTATAATCTTAAATAAAGAATACCAGCGCAAAAAATATGTTCCAATATAGAATTTATAATAAATGTAGAATAAAAAAGCACAAATAAGTGCTGTGAAAAAAACACTTGAAATACTTAAAGCTGCAGTTCAGTCTTTTTTTTAATTTTTTAATTTATTTTTTTAATTCAATAGTTTCATGTGGGCAATCTCTAATTACCTAAAGAACTGTATAGCTGCCAGTCAATTCGTTCTCCATGTATTGATTGGCGAAATCTTTAGATATGGGATATGTTTTTCATCTGCTTCTGTCACTCAGTGGAAGCTCATGAATATTCATGAGCACTCCTGCACTGATATGTGCAAGAGGGAGGGCAGGGCTGACAAAGGGGCGTGCCAGGACATGAAGGGGCAGTGCCTTAGTAAATGCTTGTTAAAATAAAATACAAGAAAATTGTTCTTTCAAAGTTGTTTTTTTTAAAACAGAAAATGCTAAAAGTATTTTTTTTTACTACAGAACTGATTTATTACAAAAAACACACATGCAGGATATTGACTGAACTGCAGCTTTAAACATGAATAAAATTAGAACGATACAGAGTTACCAGAGGCTCCTTGTGTGTTTTAAGTGTAGCCTTTAGAAAAGTCAACATAAGTAGCAGTCCTGTGGTTAATGCAATGCTAATAGGGAAAGCACCCGCTCTCAGCTCGTCCATGCAGGCAGTTCACGTCCCAGCAGTTGATGATGTAGATCAGCTGATCCACTCCATGTCTAGCTCCACTCATTACCGGATAGGGAATGCATCCACTCCCGGTTATCCGCTCTGAGCTTGTACCTTGGTACAAGTTGGTACAAGCTGAGAGCGGATAACCGGGAGCAGGTGTATTCCCTATCCGGTAACGAGTGGAGTTAACAGCTTTTGTAACAGCTACACATACAACGCACGAGGAGCCTCTGGTAACTCTGTATTGTTCTAATTTTTTTTTGTTTAAGTATTTCAAGTGTTTTTTCACAGCACTTATTTGTGCTTTTCTATTCTATATATATTATAAATAATTTCTATACTGGAACATGTTTTTTGCTCTGGTATTCTTTCTTTAAATTTGTCCTTCAGACGTTTTTGAGCCATCTCTTTTACCTGCTGCATTTTTCATGGTCCTAGTTACACACTTTTTTCTAACATAGCCAATCATTCAGAGCACCTGGCTGTGTTAGTCAAACACAGTTGATTTTGAGCGCACTAGGCCATTTTTTCCCCCCCATTGATTAAAAACTGTTCACAAAACATTTAGCCGACAGATTGAAGACTATTCTACCTAAGATCATTTCAACAGATCAAACTGGGTCTGTTCAAGGTAGGAACTAAGTGACAAAGAAAAGTAATTGCAGCTATACAATATTATTATTCACAAGTAAAACCAATAACTGTAAATAAGGAATTGCTCCATGCATTTATATTGAGTATTAATGCACAGAAAGCTTTCAATATGGTAGTTTCGGACAACATGTTCACCACCTTGTCCCAGTTTGGATTTAAAGACTACTTTGTCACAATTGTAAGAAATATAGATATATGCTGCATTGGCATCAATAAGTGTTAATAGATTTTTGTCTGAAAATGTCCAGCTTGCGAGGGGAATCAGACAATAGAACCTTTAACCACAGTTTACACCCCCCCCCCGCCATGCTATTAAAATGAGTTCTTATAGAGGTCTCATTATCTGCAGATGATATGCTGCTGTTTGTGGATAATCTAGTGATTTATGGAAATAAAATGGCTAAATGTAGAGCATGCTTTAGCTCTTACGCAGGCTGCAAGATCAATTAGATTGTAAGCTCTTCGGAGCAGGGACTCCTTTTCCTAAATGTTACTGCTGCGGCCGAGTTTATTCGAGCATTTGCCCGTTCTCGGCCGCAGCAGTAACCTGGCGCACGCCGGAGGGTGCCGGGCGCGCGCCGAAGCAGCAGAGGAGCGCCCTCCGATCGGGGCTTTCTTCCTCCCGCTGCCGGGTCCCCCGGAACCCCCTGCCGCCGTCCCCCACATCGCGGGACACCAGGGCTCCCTCGGGGAGCCCTGGACGCGCGTGCAGGGGGCACAGGCACCCGATGACGCATGACCACGCATCAGTGACGCGCGGCACGCCGAGGGGATGCCACTAGCAAGCCGAGAAATCTCCCGGCTTGCGGAAACGGCCGCACTTCAATAAAACGTGTCGCCAGTGTACTTTTATGTCTGAAGCACTTATTCCCCTGATCTGTTATTTGTATTATTTGTTATTCATATGATTGTCACGTGTATTACTGCTGTAAAGCGCTATGTACATTAATGGTGCTATATAAATAAAGACATACATACATACATTTATCGAAGTCACAGTTTCAATGGCTAAAGAAAGAAGACATAAGGGGCAAATATCGATTTGGGGAAGTAGTATCCGTTTTTTAAATATCTTGGGTTAGGGATACTGGTTTATTTGAGGAAACTATATCAATGTAATTCCAAAAATGTGTAAGTTGATAGAAAGGTGGATAGATATCCTGTTGTTCCTCATGAGTACAATCAACCTAACAAAAATAATTCTGTTTCCTAAATTATTATACTATTTACAAATGCTACCCTTATACTTCACAAAAAGGACATAAAGGAATACACTAATAATGAGCAAAGATTTGGAAGAGTTAATATTGTTATTAGCTACAAAATCTATACCACAAAATTGGTTAAAATGTCCAAAATTAAAGATAAAAAAAAAAGGGTTTCTCTACTGCTGCACTCTATGTAAACCGCAGAATACAATGAAAAATATGTTAACATGTTTAATGCATTCTAATGATTAAAAATATACCAAGGAAACCCTATTTATAAGGGAATAAAAAATATATACAGGAATCAGACAAGAGGTGCACTTCAGTCTATCCAGCAACATTATCTGCATGAGAATATTACTGGGCAGCTTTTGGTAAATTCACTACTCACTACTCCTAGTCCTGCACCATTAAAGCTTCGTAATCTACTGCAGTCTCTCCCAAAACTACACCTCCACGCACACATCACATCTTCCTCCCTTACACTGCCTAATGTGGCATGCTTTTGGAAGCAGCCAAAGTGCATACATCATTTGCTGTCCGTGCAGTGCACAGGCCAGCTGAATACACTACAGCCTTATATTAAGTAATTACTTCAGCACCTCAGCTTTTGTCTACCATTACTCTGCTTTCTCATTGGCACTTTACCTCTACCCCTAGCTGCCACACTCTCACCCATAAACCCTCTTTACCTAATTTAACATTCTCGACTGTGATCTCCCTCCTTCTGCAGCTATCAACTCTGTCTCTTTACCTCCCTTTTCCTATGTGTTGTGGTAATCTATCGTCACCTCTGGACTTACAGTACAGTATATCTCAATTTCTTGACAACTTTGCTGCCTGGCTCCCTCACTTCCTCTCTTCTGATACACCTACTGTCATACGGGGAGACTTTAAGTGCAGATGGAAAACTTTGTGTGAGTCAATTCACAGGATATCTTGGCTCGTAAGTGTAGCCTACTCCCAGGATGGAAGTGGTATATGGGCAACTACTGGTAACTTGAATATGTGCAATCTCCTATTTCCAGGCGTTGATACACTCCAACTCAGGTAATCAATGCGATGGTGAAGTGGAAAGAAAAAATAATATATCCATAGTGCAGATCAATGATATAAAGGTTAATCTTTTATGTAGATTCTAAAAATGCGCACTTACAATAAAATATTATTAAAATAGCATATATCACTTAATAGTGAATGAAGTATAGATTGGATACTGCCGTGGTTCACCCTGCCTCCGTTCTGTGTTCAATCAGCTCTCCCGCATACAGCTGACTGCTGCCTGGTCACTCACTGCAGCGCTAGTATCTCAACTCCTTTGCGGTCTCCAGAGCGTCACGTAACTTCCGGTAAAGCTTCTGTGATGGGCAGTCACTCGGCAACAATCCTCACTTCCTCTGGGCGGTACTACTCTACGTGTTTCACCACAAAGAGTGTATGGCTTCGTCAGGAGTATGTGATACTCCTACTCCCTACAATGGCCACTCCCTTCACCTGGTTTTCTCCCACTTCTGCTCTGTCCCTAACTCCTCTAACATGCCCTTCCTCCTCTCTGATCATCACTGCCTATCCCAGGCCTGCACAACTCCAGTCCTCGAGGGCTTCAAACAGGCCAGGTTTTCAGGATATCCCCACTTCAGCACAGCTAGCTCAATTAGTAGCTCAGTCATACTCTGGGTGGCTCTTTTTGGCGCGAACGGATCGCAGGTAAGAGGGTTATTTAATGGGTTGTTTTAGCAGTGTATGTTATCCTTGATAAAAAACGCATTGCGTTCGAAATGCGTTGGATTTTTGGTGTATGACAGAATAACGTTTATATTTTTTTTGGGGGTCCTCTCCTTGCTCCTGTTGGATTGTGCGCTCCTTTCCAATTCCTGTTCCTGCTCCTGGAGAGGACACCTGCAGCTAACTAATCAGAACTCCTGAATAAATATAATTATTTGTGTTGTGTGTGTATAAATAATAATAATAAATAATAATAAATAATAACAATAAATAATATTGCAGGTTTAAGTTAAAAAAAAATAGCCAGCCAATCAAGTAGCATGCCTCCCTCCCTCACATCCCTACAAAAAAAGTGTGTGTGTGCCGAGCACGAACATTTTATGTGAAACTTCTTTGTCTTTTGTCACTGTTTTGTCACAGAAATTGTATTTGTAAGTGTGATGTTTTTAATTAAAAATCAAAACACAATTTCAGTGCCAAAACGCAACGAAGTTTGACTTAAAACGTGTGTTTTAGCTATTTGCACTTCTATATTTATAGTAACTGTGAATTCCTTGTGTGTGTTTGTGTGTGTGTGTGATTCAGTCAGTCAGTGTGTGTGTGTCTGTGTATGTGTGTGTCAGTCAGTGTGTGTATGTGTCAGTCAGTCAGTGTGTGTGTGTGTGTGTGTGTCAGTCAGTGTGTGTGGGGGGGGGGGGGTTGGGTGTGGGTGTCAGTCAGTGTGTGTGTGTGTGTCAGTCAATGTGTGTGTGTGTGTGTGTGTGTGTCAGTCAGTGTGTGTATCTCTCTCTGTGTGTGGTGTGTGTGTGTGTCTCTCTCTGTGTGTGGTGTGTGTGTATGTTATTCTCCGTTTCCTGGTGCCTTCTGCCAAACCCCCCCCCCCCCCTCTCTCCTCCTGGCAGAGGAGTCTGAGCTGTCGCTGTCTGAGTCCCCAGCCCCGAGCCAGCCCCCCCTCTTTGCTCCCCCCGGCAGAGGTACAGAGGTTCAGGGGGGGGGGGAAAGAGTCTGAGCTGTTGCTGTCTGAGTCCCCTCGCCCCGAGCCATCCCCCCCTGTTGGATCAACATCTCCTGGACCTGTTGGACTACAAAGAAGATAAATAAGAAGAAAAGGATGAAGATACAGTAAGAAGAAAAGAAATAAAGAACTACAGTACTCACTTGAGACTACTCTTCAAGCAACTGAGGATCATGGATTTCTTCGCATTATGCTGTTGAGGATCATTGCACTGTGGGGCAAGAGTTGGTGCCACAGTTCGGTGAGGATGGTGTATTTTCATCCCAGCAAAGGTAAGGAACACATTAATTGGATTTTATTTAATTGTGTATTTTTTTTTTTTAGGATGCTTATTGACTGTTTACCTGTGCCCCTCTCAGGGTATAGATAAGCACAGTGACAATCAATTTATGTTTTGGCCAATGTTTATTTTTATTTAATTGTAATGTATTTTTTTTACATGTTTATTTAGGCTGCCCATTGACTGGCAATGAGTCTATCTATGCCCCTTTTAGGGTAAATATAAGCACAATGACAATCAATGCATTTTTTTGACTAATGTTTGTTTTTATTGAATTGAATTGAATTTTTATGGAATTGTAATATCTTTTAATTTGTGGGTTTTTTTTGTAGGTTGCCCATTCATTACCATTGCGGCAATCCATGCCCATATTGTGGGCATCGTTTACCACCGTCACAATCAAGTAGCAAGTGTGATGTACTGTATTGTACTGTTATGTCTGTTACGGTAGGGGGTAGCCAGCCTTCATAAAAAAGGTGAAGCCCAACTGGTTACCCCTGAAAACCGTGGGTCCTTGGCAGCTAAGTAGCACCATAAGCCAGGGACACTGTATGTATATGTAAAACCTGTCCTATTTGTGCATTTTACCATTTCTCCATTTGCAATAAACATGGGATTGTGGGAGTTTCAGGGGGGATATTTGTGTCAAAGTATGTTTAGATTCTGTGTAGGAGTTTGGGGGACAAAGTTCCCAGTAGTCCTGTAATTCTCCCCGATGTGCAGGCAGGATCTGCTGGTATGCGAGGAGAATTACACCGGGGCTGCACAATGTCCCCCAGAATCCTGGTTTTCGACAACAAGTACAGTATCCCTGTCCCATTTCCCCCATATGTATAACGTTCCCCAAGAGTTTAAAAGTTTAATAACAAAGTTTTGTGTTTTATGAAACTGTATTAATCTCTATGCAGTCAGCCCAAGCATCAACATAGGTGCCGCGATGTCTGCATAGACATCGGAGATCAAAGGGGAGAAGGGATGTTGAGAGGTGATAAAACTGTTTGGTGAGCGGGGAAGGGCCGAGTACTAGGTCCGGAGAACAAGGGCATACCGCTGGGACAGCTCTTGAACTGCCAGACCTAGTGAAGCCTGTCCAGTGGGTAGCAATGGGTTGGCTAGGGGAAGCCACTGCTCGTAGGCGTGATTCCCATTGGCCAATTCATATTTCCCGCTCGCCCAGCTTTTCGAGCCGGCTTGGCACGCTGCCTCCTCTGACGTAGACCAGCAGACGAGCCCCAATTCTGATTGGCTCGTCAGCTCGATCCCGTCAGGATCTGTTCTCTGATTGGTCGCCAGCCCCTTTTCCATGTTAGACATAGAAAACCGAGGTCTATGTAAGGGGACTGGCCGATCAGAGAACCAGACGATTTCAGGCTTAGGTCGGTGAGGCACTGGCAGGCTTTTTCAAAGGTGCTTCATTTTTAGCTGGAGAAGCCTGCCTAGCTGAGACTATATCCTGCATTTTGCACCCAAGTTCCAGGATTTGCTTTGCTCGCGGTTAAGGTATCTAACCAGGTATCTTACCGGAGGAAGGTGCTATCAAGGTTTTAGACCAGGAGTGGACAGGGTAAGCCTTCTGAAGCAGGGGCCCTGTACCTAGTTAGGCTAGTATCTCCCCCAGAGCCTCAGTTGTGTGTATTTTACTGTATTTTGTATTCCATTGTGTGTCTGTGGATCTCGCCCAAATAAACCCCATTTTATTCCACTACTTTGTTCTGCCTGGTGTATTGATGTATAGGTGTTAAGAGTACTGGTCTCCCGTGACAATGTCAATGATATTTTATTGTGTGTTACTTTTGTTTTGCAAACAAATGTGCAAACATACTATTAGCCATTTTCTCTACTAATGCTTTTCCCCATTTCATGTGATAGGGTAGAGGAGGTGGGGCATGGGGGTAGTTGACCCGGGGTGGGTGGTTAGGCCTCCCAGGTGGGTAGTGGCCATGGCTATCCCCTTAATTACTAGAGGTAATTAAGGGGTTAGTGCCCAGTAGTTTGTTTCTTTAATTTTAATGTTGCTGCCCATTGAAGACACAAAGGACGGAGATGAGCATGAGGACAGCCTTCATCCTGGCAGGGGTAAGTACAACTTTAATTCACTATATGCTGGCTGGGTACCATTTTATTTTTAATGGGCAAATGCGCTATTATCCAGATCTGGATAATAGGGATTTTGACCATTACTGTTCTGTATGTGTTAGGGGGGAGGTTGTTGGAGTAAAAGGGGTGGATACTAGGGTGCCCATTCATTTCCATTGGGTTTATCTTTGCTCCCATTGATGGCATAGGTAACCACACTGGCAATCATATGGATAGTATAAACCAGGTACTCGGGTTTAATCCCTTCCTTGCCTTAGCGGCTAGCAGCTAAGGTAATGAAGCTGCTTTTATTTTATTTTAATATTATAGTATTGAAACAGGGGGTCTCCGAAACATTCATTTCAGCACCAGGAACCGCTTGCTTCCCAAGTTACAGGCCCCAGTATGGGATGTCGGTATCTCCCTGCATTGTTTAAATCTCCCGCGTCATGTGATCAGGACATTTAAACTTTGCAGAGATGTCCACGACTTTGTCTCCATTTTACCGTTCTCGCAACTATATAGACAAAATACGTAAACTTACTATTCCACTTTTCACCTTATTTAGGATGGTAGAAACATTGATGAATCCCTACTTATTCTTTTGCTACTAACACACCCTAAAAATGTTTTTACAATTTGAGAATATCTTTGAATTCCATGGTTTTACATATCAGGACATAATAACAATCATCTGTTCCTTAGCAGGTCTTCAAATTAGGTAAATACAACCTCAGATGAACAACAACACATAACATATTATACCGTGTCATGATTTATTTAACAAAAATAAAGCCAAAATGGAGAAGCTATGTGTGAAAAACTAAGTACACCTTATGATTCAATCTCATCCTGGGAGTACCCCTATAGTCCCACCCCCTCCCAACACTGCCCACAATTTTCAATTTGGCCTAGTATCTGAAGAGGAGATTATACAAGCGCTCCTCAAACTAAAACTAAGCAGCCAATGTGGACCTGACTTACTACAATCTAGGTTCCTACGACTTGGTGCCCCAGCCATTGCCAAACCAATTGCGTCCATAGTCAACTCTATCCTGTCTGCAGGCCATATCCCTAAGACATGGAAAACTGCCAGAGTTGTCCCAATCTTCAAAAGTGGGGACAAAAACACTGTCTCAAACTACAGGCCAATCTCACTTCTCCCAATTCTATCCCAAATCATGGAAAAATGTGTCCACTCCCAATTAAGCGATTTCTATACCAAGACAAATTTCCATAGCCAATTCCAATCTGGGTTTCGTCCCAAACACTCCACCGTAACTACCCTGCTAAAAGTTTGCAATAAAATCCAGTGTGGAATGGAACGGGGACAACTCACTGGTGCAGTATTCCTAGATTTTGCAAAGGCTTTTGACACAGTTGATCATGCTATCCTGCTTAACAAACTCCAGAGCTCTGGAATAGGGAAGCATGCTTTAAACTGGTTTCAGTCCTACCTAGCAGGAAGATCCCAACATGTGTCCATCTCAGGCTCTAACTCCAACCACCTGGATATCACCTGTGGTGTCCCGCAAGGCTCTGTTCTGGGGCCCCTACTCTTCTCAGTGTTCATTAATGATCTTCCCACAGCTTGTAAGGAAGCCTCAGTACACATGTATGCAGACGACACAATCCTATATGCACACAGCCATAGCCTCTCTGACCTTCAACACATACTTCAGTCTGACTTTTTGAGACTCGTAAACTGGATTTCCCAAAACAAACTGTTTTTAAACACTGACAAGACTGTAACAATGGTGTTTGGGACCAAGACTAAATTTTTAAAGCTTCCAGTGACTGAGCTCCTGATTAGAACCAACGCTAACACCACCCTAACCCCTGTCACTAGTTTTAAATACCTGGGCTTATGGTTTGACTCCCACTTAACATTCGGGATGCACATTGATACCCTGACAACCAAGACCTATGCCAAACTAGGGGTAGTTTACAGGAACAAATCCTCCCTAAGTCTCCTGTTCAGAAAGCGTATCGCACAGCAGATGCTAATGCCAATTATTGACTATGGAGACATAGTATATGGCTCAGCACCTCAAACCCACCTTGGCAAACTTGACACCCTCTACAATTCAATTTGTCGTTTTGTTCTCCAATGCAACTACAACACACATCACTGTGATATGCTCAAAGAACTAGATTGGTCATCACTAGAGTCTAGGCGCAAAGTTCAACTTTCCTGTCTTACCTTTAAATTCTTCATGGGCAAGCTACCCAGCTACCTGAACAAGCTCCTCACCCCTACCACATGCAGCACTTATCACCTGAGATCAGACTCCAAAAGACTATTCATGGTCCCAAGGCTCAACAAAGTATCCGGACGTTCCTCCTTCTCCTACTGTGCACCCCAAAACTGGAACAACCTACCAGAGACTCTCACATCCACCACCAGTTTAAGTTCTTTCAAATCTAAGGCTGTCTCACACTTTAATCTGTTTCATACGCCCATAATATATATTTTCTTTAACTATGCACGCAATGTCTTTTATATAATGTATACCCTGTTCATTTATGTAACTGTATTTGTAACCATGTATTATTTGTTTTACTCTGTGCCCAGGACATACTTGAAAACGAGAGGTAACTCTCAATGTATTACTTCCTGGTAAAATATTTTATAAATAAATAAATTGTAGAACAACCTTTAGCAGCAATAACTTGAAGTAATCGTTTTCTGTATGACTATATCAGTCTCTCACATTGTTGTGGAGGAATTTTGGCCCATTCTTCTTTACAACATTGCTTCAGTTCATTGAGGTTTGTGGGCATTTGTTTATGCACAGCTCTCTTAACACTGCAAATCACCCAGTTAACACCATCCCAACTGTCAAGCATGGTGGTGGGGATGCTTCTTTTCAGCATGGACTGGGAAGCTTGTCAGGGTAGTGGGGAGAATGGATGGTGCAAAGCACAGGAGAATCCTTGAGGAAAACCTGTTTGACTTAGCCAAGACTCTGAAACTGGTGAGGATATTCACATTTCAGCAGGACAATTACCCGTAGCACAAAGCCAAAACCACGCTGGTGATTGAACAAGAAGAAAATGTATGTTATTGAGTGGCCCAGTCGAAGTCTTCACTTGAATGCAATTGAACATTTATGGCAAGACTTTAAGATTATAGTCCATTGATGATCCACAACAAACTTATCGGAAATGGATCAATTTTCCCATTAAAAATTAGCAAAAATATCACCATCCTACTGTGCAAAGTTAGTAGAGACCTATCCAAAAAGACTCATAGCAGTAATTGCTGCAAAAGGTGCTTCTGATCAATACTGATTTAAGGGGCTGAATACTTATGCAACCAGTATTTTTCACTCTTTTTTTTTTTAATAACATTTAACCTCCTCCCTATATAACAGTGTTGACTTTAACAACTACTGCTTTGTAGCTTTGAATAAAAATAGTTTGTTTAAAATGTGCGTACATTATTTGTAATTCAACAATTTGTGACATTATTGGTTGGGGTGAATACTTCTGCAAACCACTGTACAGTATATAAACACAATCTAAATAAATGCAAATATAATAGTTAGTTTCTGGTTGTATTCCTGCAGAGCGTAACATTTAGTATTATGCTGCACATTTTTTAACAATAGAGAAGTCTGATCAGGCATTTCTTAAGCAATTTGTTAATCAAATAGTACATGAGCTTTGCTTTGATGTAGAGTTTTTACATACAGTACTACACAATATGCCCATTAACATTTTCTACTAGTCAGCATAAAATGTCAAATATAGATGTACACTTTCAGAAGTTAGAGTGTAGGGCACTAGTTAATTAGCTCTTGGTCTAATGCATCACAGTGAATTCTTATTTGTTTCCATCACTGAAGTTATTACCTAATCTTTTTTTACTTGAACTATACAATGCAAATGCAAAAACATGAATTATCCAATTACTAATTGTTAGTGAAATGCATCCATCTGTGCATGCCCTCTCTGTATTTCATTATTTCTGTTGAATAAACAAATACTTCATCAACAATGTGGCAACTTGACAGAGAAAGACATATGAGAAGTAAAAATAACCTAGGAGCCAAATGTTTTAGTGCGCAAAGCATGACCAAGTCTAGTAACATACTGGGGGTGCAAACTTTGTGGAACATTTGCAGAATCAATGTGACCGTTTTTCATATAGCATAGAATGAACAAGCTTCTAAGGCTACAAGTCTCAAAAGAACATATATTAAAATGTTTTATATGCTTATTTATACACTGAATAAGAAAAAGATACCCAGTATGGGCTCCCTAACACCGTCTGGATGATTAGATGATACAATAACAATGGTATTTGGGACCAAGACTAAATTTATAAAGCTTCCAGTGACTGAGCTCCTGATTAGAACCAACGCTAACACCACCCTAACCCCTGTCACTAGTTTTAAATACCTGGGCTTATGGTTTGACTCCCACTTAACATTCGGGATGCACATTGATACCCTGACAACCAAGACCTATGCCAAACTAGGGGTACTTTACAGGAACAAATCCTCCCTAAGTCTCCTGGTCAGAAAGCGTATTGCACAGCAGATGCTAATGCCAATTATTGACTATGGAGACATAGTATATGGCTCGGCTCCTCAAACCCACCTTAGCAAACTTGACACCCTCTACAATTCAATTTGTCGTTTTGTTCTCCAATGCAACTACAACACACATCACTGCGAAATGCTCAAATAACTAGATTGGGCATCACTAGAGTCTAGGCGCAAAGTTCAACTTTCCTGTCTTACCTTTAAATTCTTCATGGGCAAGCTACCCAGCTACCTGAACAAGCTCCTCACCCCTACCACATGCAGTACCTATCACCTGAGATCAAACTCCAAAAGACTATTCATGGTCCCAAGACTCAACAAAGTATCCGGACGTTCCTCCTCCTTCCGTGCACCCCAAAACTGGAACAACCTACCAGAGACTCTCATATCCACCACCAGCTTAAGTTCTTTCAAATCTAAGGCTGTCTCACACTTTAATCTGGTCTGTAACTGTTTCATACGCTCATAATATATATTTTCTTTAACTGTGCATGCAATGTCTTGTATATAATGTATACCTTGTTCATTTATGTAACTGTATTTGTAACCATGTATTATTTTGTTTTACTCTGTGCCGAGGACATATTTGAAACCGAGAGGTAACTCTCAATGTATTACTTCCTGGTAAAATATTTTATAAATAAATAAATAAATAAATAAAATACATTTCAAAGACATTTTACTTACAGCATCGAATAAAATAATGGATTTGAAAACAAAATATTACGCATAAATGATCCTATTATGAGCACTAAAGTTGGACCTCCACAATGTTATTGGTTCTCGCTGGCACCCCTTCTCTCACACTATCCTATACTTACCCTATTACATTGATTGAATAGGTTTGAGACATACAATTGTCTATCTATTCTATTGTCATTATTGACTGATCCAGAACATCAACTTTAGTGCTCATAATAGGATAATTTATGCATCATATCTCGTTTTAAAACCCATTATTTTTTTCGATATTGTAAATAAAATTTCTTTTAAATTTATCATCTAATCATCCAGACGGTGGTAAACAGCCCATACCGGGTTTCTTTTTCTTATTAAGTGTATACAATTGTCTTACCCAGCAGAGCACAACCACCGTAGTGTACCCCCGCATCCGCATAAATAATGCTATCTAGTACATTTATGTTTATTTATACAGTATGTATATTTGTATTTATGTAGCGAGACCAATGTACATTTGCAGCATTTAGATACAATACATTACAGGACATTATAATATAAGGCAGATTTAATGTTCCAGCTCATGTGGGAAATCGCTCAGTGGAGGGTCCCATTTGGAAAATGTACTGTTCGCGGAGTTGCTGCATGATGCTTTTAATCCTGCGGCTCTGGGCACAGTAAACCCGGCTGCATCTGTTTACTTAGTGTGAGGGAGTTCCACAGGTAAGGGGGGGTGAGGGTTTAAGTACAAGGCTTAAGGCTAGAGAGCCGTAAATGTGCAAGGGGAGAAAAGGAGACAGTTATGAGCAAAGCACAGAAAAGGAGTTAAGCATAGCAAGAAATCAAAGCCGATATGTAGGGAGGAGTAGACAAGTGGAGAACCTTGAAGGTAAGAAGAAGAACTTTAATAAGGGACTTGATGGGAAGTTAGGGCAGAGATTTAAGGAGGAGATTAGCAGATACTGGACCAGGAGAAAGTGAAATGATTCCAGTAGCATAATTTTGGATAGATTTGCAAAGAAGAAAGTTGCTAGGAAGGCAGACTTGTTAGCACTAAGTTACAGTATTAAAGACTGGACAGGATAAGAACAGTGTTAGCAGTAGAGTGATAGAGAAAACGGTGGATCTTGGCCATGTTACCAAGAAAGAAGCAACAAGTTTTAGCATGAATGTGATAGGGAAGTAAATGGAGGAGTAACATGTCACATCTAGCCAATTCGCATTGGTTATTGTTATTGCTAAAGGGGACATGTAGCGTGTAGGTTTAGCGTGTAATAGGAGGAGCTCAGTTTTAAACATATTACATTTGAGATGGAAGAGCACTATATAAGAGGCAAATATGTTTTATTTCATGTTACTTCTGTAACAGTGTTTCAAGCTAAAACATATCTAAATGATGATTGGGAAATTGTAACTCTGAAATGCTACTTTTCAAATGGTTTGTGTAATTATTAGTTTTGTAGTAGAAATGGTTGAAAGGTTATACTGTGCAGAACACAAGTAATTAAAGGCCTCTAATCTCTCATATCTGACAAATACAATATTTTGTAAAGAACAATGTACAGATAAAGTCTCCGGTTCCGACGTGTCCTCCTCGCAGCTCCTGCACGGGAACCCCCCTTCCCCCCGCGCTGTGGGTTGAAAGCACTGCCCACGGAGTGTTCCTGCAGGCGTGATGGACCCGGAGACTTCATCTGTAATTGTCTTTCATAAATAAATGGAATCATGCTAAAAGGCTGAATGAGCGGCTCAGAGAGTAAAGGCACTGACTGAAAATAGCACAGCGTTTGGAGCACCAGAGCCTGCTCCTTGTGACCTTGAGCAAGTCACTTCATCTCCCTGTGCCTCAGGCACCCAAAAAAATAGATTGTAAGCTCTACAGGGCAGAAACTCATGCCTGCACAAATTCTGCGTGCACCACCGTCAATGCTATATAAGAAAAAACATTTTTATTAAAAGCAAAGATTTGGCTGCTTTGTTCCTTTATTTGATTTCTTTCACCGGGAAATGTTAATGTCGGAGTGCTTGGCGATCAAATACTTCTTCTGCATAAATCCTACCTGCTCCTTGTACAGAAATTACCTTCCTTCCATTAGCTCATTATTACTTTCCGTGTATGACTATTATTCATGTGGCTACTTTTTCTCTCTGTTACAAACAGACCGATTAGTAGCTACTAACTATAAATCAGAGATTATGGATTTTCACCCTACTACTTACTAACTGCAACAAACAAACTAATTAACAACTAGTGGATCACAGTTCGAGCATTCCTTATCACTCTGTGCCATCATACACTGATTTAGTGTGGCTGTAAAAGGGGGGTGTTTTACCACAATTTCCCTTCCTTGTATTGGCTCGTACCATTTTTCCAATTTACCAATTGGAAAAAGCAAACTTAGGCTGCGCTTATAGTGCCGGCGACGGCGAGGCGACGTCACCCGAAAACAAATGTATAGCCGCTGTCACGTGCGCTTATAGTAAGCGCGATGCGATGGCAGCGACGCAAAATTTGGAGTCCAGTCAAATTAGATTTTTCAGAGGCTGTCGCTACATGTGACAGCCTCTGAACCAATCAATGACCTGGTCACCCGCGACGTCGCCACAAAGCGAATTACAACTTTTTCTACCGGCGTCGGGTGACGTCACCCGTCGCGTCACCATCGCGCGCACTATAAGCACGGCCTAACTAAGAACTACTGGCTCTTATTTGGAGAATAATTTTCCACTCTGTACCATCATTCATGGTATTTTTTCTGCAATTGGCAGATAAATCCACTGAATAGCTGTTAGAGTCAGCTGCTGTTGCTCATGGTTGTGAACATGTTTTAATCACAGCTATTCAGCAGTATAATACACCCCCCCCCCCTTTGTTATGTCTTAATAAAATTATTTTTATCTTCGATTAAATCACATTACAATATTAGGTGTTGCAACTGATTATCTCACCTTCGCATCTAGACACCTCGGCTCCCTCCGGCCAAGGGGTTCATATATATTTTTGTATGAAATCCACAACTATATACACTGGCGACACACTTTATTCGAGCTCGGCTAGTCCCACGAATTCGGGTATACCCGGGTGTATTGAGGTTTGTGACTGTTTTCTGCCCGAGTGCATTGAGTTATTTTCCAGGCAGGGATTGAAGCTTTTTATTCCCGCTGGCTGCAATACTGCACAATATATATATATATATATATATATATATATATACTGCATTACAATTCATGAATTTATGCCATCTGGTAGACACGCGAAGCATTGCAGCCTATTAAATCCTAATTATTATCATTTAACAGATCAGCCGCCCATCAGCCAGGCATGAACCCAGGCTGGGAAGGCAAATGCAACGGGGCTTGTCAGAGGTGAGGAGCAGCATGCATACAATTGTTGGATACCCTGTTTCTCCTTCTTGTTGTTTGAAATATCTTTATTTTCTATTTTGTACTCCTCCCCCTAGTGCACCCACCTATCATCGTACTGAGGTAGTGCGGGTATCATCTTCTGTTGTCTGTTACATCTGTAATACTACTTATAGGTGCCTGGGTTTTTGTGGGTTTTTTTTCTTCCAAATTTCACATTTTCAGAAATAAGGCCCCTACTTAGTGAATGTGGCCCACTGCAGTGGTTGGGCTATACGCTGTTTTCCAAACCGGAATTTGTCTTAAGACAGAAGACTGATTAGTAAATATGTGCTATATAATTCCTTAAACATGTTACTTTTATTGGTTCATTATGTCTACTTTATTGATAAACACTTTCTTTTTAAAGAAACATTTGATTTTAGAAAGAATATCCCCTTTGTATTTCTATGGCAGGAGTAGCCAACTCCAGTCCTCAAGGGCCACCAACAGGTCAGGTTTTCAGGATATTCCTGCTTCAGCACAGGTGGCTTAATCAGTGGCTCAGTCAAAGACAGAGATACCATTGGTTACCCCTTTTTCCAATGGATGTACTGATACAAAATCAACATTAAAGGAGCAATTCAGGCTGTTTTTTAATTTTTTTAACGCTGGTTTGAAGCAGGGGGTCTCCAGAGCTGAACTCAATTAATTTCTCTTCCGGGACCCCTTGCTTCCAGAGATACTTACTTACTTAGGGGCTGCCGGTAGCCGCTCCGGCTGAGTTAGCTAGGTTTTAAAGTTTAAAGCTCCTGCGTCACATGGCCTAATAGGAAGCCGAACCAGATGACATCATGACTTCCTTTGGCCACCAGGATGCAGGAGCTTAGAAACTCGGCCATTATGTGAACCCTGATAGCCAAGCGGCTTCCGGCACCCCATACGTAGGTAAGTATTTCCGGAAGGGGGGGGAGAGGTCCCGGGGGGGGAGGGGTCCCACGGGTACTCCGGAGCTGAACAAGCTCCTCACCCCTACCACATGCAGCACCTATCACCTCAGATCAGACTCCAAAAGACTGTTCATGGCTCAACATGGCCCAAGGCTCAACAAAGTATCCGGACACTCCTCCTTCTCTTACCGTGCAACCCAAAACTGGAACAACCTACCAGCGACTCTCACATCCACCACCAGCTTAAGTTCTTTCAAATCTAATGCTGTCACACATTTTAATCTGGTCTGTAACTGTTTCATACGCCCATAATATATTATCTTTAACTGTGCATGCAATGTCTTGTATATAATGTATACCCTGCTCATTATGTAACTGTATTTGTACCATGTATTATTTGTCTTAACTCTGTGCCCAGGTCATACTTGAAAACGAGAGGTAACTCTCAATGTATTACTTCCTGGTAAAATATTTTATAAATAAAATGAATGGGGTTCAGCTCCGGAAAGTCCCTGCTTCAATCCTATGTTTAAAAAAATGGCTTGAATTGCCGCTTTAAACAAGAAGAAGCCTCAAACAGAAGTCATAAAAGTGAACCAAAAAATGTAAGATAAATATACAAATTAACCATAGCATAAACTAACCACTGCTTATATTTAAAACCTCTTGACTAATGATTACCCTCTCATAATGGACTTTATTCAATATGCTGTGAAACCGCTTCCTTGTGTTGAACAAATGTCAGTCCCATTCATTTGAATGGAGTTGATCTCTTCCCAAACCCTGTGCAGCAGTTTCACACCATAATGATTATGGAGTAAATCTTTTAATCTATGTTTGTAGCACTTATCGTTGAAGAGACTTAAGGCCTATTTATTAAAATGGCACATGCGACATCACCAGAAAACAAATTATGATTTGATATTATAAAAAACAGGAGTTTGTGTTGTATGTATTAAAAAAATATCCATGCAGAAACATTGCTACAAAACACACCTACTGTAATTTGCATGCGCTTGTTCATCAAATGTGTGCTATTTGAAATGATCTGTGAATTGCTTGGAAGTATCTCAATCCTGCACAAGTAGAGGAACTATATGTGCAGTGAACATGTTGAATTAGATATGCAAAAATAGGCATGATATAAAGTATGGACAGATATATTTTATCTGCATACATGTGCTGCTTATTTTTGCATACATTATTTTTACTTGAGAACTTCTCATCCCATAGAGGGGGAGCGTAACCAAACCGAAAGGTGCAATTGTGAGGAAGAGAGTCCGGGAGAACTGAACATCAGCAACATCCTAGTGGATCGGTCATTTGTTTGGGTGCATTGTGGAAGCGCAATTTCTGAGTGCATTTACCGTTGGGATAATCCCTTCTTTTTTTTCATCTTCTTGTTCCTTTTTATGTCCATGAAAATATTTTGTAGTAGAACCTGAATTCCATCCATAGAATGTGAGTTGATAGAGAACAAGTGAAATATAAATCGTGATTTGAAACTACTACACTACAAGTAAGTGTAGCCCTGTGTAATTTTGGGTTACATGCCTCTCTCCTTTTGTGCAGTAATTCCTGTTAAGAGGGCAGGTTTGCCAGAAGTTATCATGAGGATTGGCCTCACCCCCCTGTGAGGTGTAATAGGTAGCAAAGGAAGTGACAGCATGCTCAGTGTCCACTAATAGTGACACAAAGGTGGGCCTTCTGGAAACTGTATATTATGCATCACTTCCTAAAGCTAGTGTGTTTAAGTCTGGCTGTCTGAAAGGCAAGTCTGTGAAGTTCAAGTGTCAGTTGCAGGGAGTGACAAACAGACCCCACACTGTGTCAGGGCTCTGACACAGATTGTGGCCCTCTCTTAGGGGAGAGGTGGCAGAGATATCCCTGGCTAGATTATAGAGTCAGGAGGGAACTTCCTTGATGCGAGCAACCATACTGATGTGCGGCTAAGTACCGGCCGCTATGATGGGCAGTGTGCCATGTATGATGACAATAAAGATGCCCTTGATTCAAAGACCCTTCTTGCCTGAGACTGGAGTTAATCAGGAAGAAGATACACCCAGGGGTTCTCTTCCAGATACTCCTCCCTGCAGTCGTGGGGACCTGGAAGAGATGGAGGCCCTATACCAACTGTGAGTAGAACTCAGCACTACCTCACACGCCTGTCATGGTGAAATCCCCACTACCAACGAGCAGGAGACTCAGGAGTCCTGTGAGCCAGCAGGTGCACCACATAACATGACACGTAACGGGGGGGGGGGCAGGCAGTTTCTCACATAGGGGTCAGAATCAGAAGGGCCCTGGGAAAACACAGTTACATAAGTCTTCTATTTTTTTATTTTATTTTAACTCTGGTTGGATTGCGCTCCACTATATGAGATTCCGTGGGGGAACAGCACTGATTGGAGAAGGGGTAGCATTTTAAAGGGGTTGTATTTCTCCCACATCTTTTTTTTAGATAATCTTTTCTTTCACTCACACATTTTCACTTAAGTGTAAATTTTAAGTAGCGCTTCTGTTTGTTTATAATGAAAATATCTCCCCCTAAATTTAATATGTACCCCCACTCTGTGACTACTATTCCAGTAACAGGGCAATGCCCTTCTCCCATTACATAGTAAAGAGTAATTTGGCAGAAAAGAAGCCACACCCACTTTATGTCTTGTGACCTGTGACATCACCACCGGGGTATATATTGCTCCCCTGAATGTTCTAGACCTTAGATTCCTGGGAGTTGGAGGAACCTCACTGGTAAAAATGTTTCAGTGTATAGATATGTGTACTAAGATTGATCTGTTCCTGTTTATAGTTAGGGAAAGTGCCCTACCCAGATAGCCATGGCAAAGATGAACACATTTGTTCAGATACAAGGAAGCCTATGCCCAAAAGGGGTTTCCCAGGTAGGAACATTAGGGCATAGCTTTGTCAGCTCAATTGGAATATCTGTAACTACAGTAGAGGCAACGTTTATTCTAACATTTGCCGTAAACTAGCCGGGTTACATTCTGGGTATGTGCTGGGTATGTGCTGGGTATGTTCTGGGCTAGTTTGAGGCACGTTTAAGGCATTTCTGCATTGACTAACGACCCATAGGATTAACACAGCAGGGATCCCTGGCAGTCCAATTCAGTTTGAATGGGACTGCCAGGGACCCCCGCTGTTAATCTGATAGGCCATTAATCAATGCAGAAATGCTGGGGCTAGTTTAAGGAAAGTTTAAGGCATGTATTCAGAATGTACTGTACCTGGGTGTTTCCTGGGTTTTTTGGGGAATTGCCACTGGTTTTTGTTCGAATAAGAGTTGCCTCTACTGTAACTCAGACCCAGTCTGCCCAGAGGTGACACTCTAGTACCGGGATAATGATTGAGAAAATAGAATCTAGGCCAATGGCCGTATGGAGCTCACTAGTATTGTGACATGTCAAACGCTATATAGACGAGGGATGCTTCAGCTAACGCAGAGAAAGAAGCCTAAGTAGCCTCCATTGCGTATTAAGAAGAGGGTATCTAGGTGTAGCCATTGCTGATTCTGGCTATACTTCTGCCCCCCCTGTCATGTAAGTCCTGGTAGCTGCAGGCTGTGGCAGGCTATCATCTTGGGTTTTCCCCATCCTCAGGTAGCCTCCTGAGTGACAAGGGTGGAGGTGGAACTTGGTCTGTGTGCAGCCAATCCGGGTTCAGACCTTGTGCCCGCCCCCTCTGGACTAGGGAGGAAGCCATTCCAAATTATAGTGATTCTGTGTTTCCCCCCCCCCTTGGGATAGAGACGTGCCCTTGAGCCCCCTAAGGGGGCTGACTGCAGTTAGAGATCTACAGATTGCAAGGCCTCAATTCTGAGAGAAGTCCAGGCACCATACAGAGGTCTGGGACCTGTGCTATAATAGAATGCATTCGCTGTAACACCATCTGCAGTGGATGCTATAATAAAATGGATCCTGTTCTATATACCCCTGATTGAGTCTACAGTCTATTGGGTAGGGGTATGCATGATGAGTTTCACAGTTGGAACTGTTTCCAGCCACGCTGGAGCCTGCTGTGAATAGAGGCGCTAGCACCAGAGAAGAACACAGCCTGATGACATCCCAAAAGCCTGTCCTGTTTCCCCATACCAAAGCAGACCCTTAGCATCTCCTGGAACCTAACAGGTATGAAGCACCACATCACCGGTAGCAAAGGCCAGATCTAATTTAACCCACCTCAACACTATCACCCCTGTCTAATTTAACCCACCTCACACTTTTACCCCTGTCTAATTTTTATCCTTCCCCACCTCACACTTTTACCCCTATCTAATTTTTATCCTTCCCGCCTTCATACACCCTCAACACTCCCTTCCTGCCTACTCAAAATGTCCACCTTCTGACACAACATTTTCCATTCACCTACTGTAAATGTCCTTCTTCAAAAATGTTCACCGTTCACAAAATGTCCACCTTCCCGCACCATCAACACTCCCTTCCCGCCTTCACCTACTCAAAATGTCTGCATTAAAAACATGTCACCATCAACACTACAAAATCCCCTCATGTCCGTCTGCACTTCGCACGCTCGCCACTCATCTCCATATGCACTCCGCACTGCAAATGTCACACTTCCCCTCAGCATGCATGCACTCGCATTACAATGGCTGCCTTCCCACACACAACTCATCTCCGCCTCTCCCTGCAGCCAGAGGGGAGGGAGATACGTGGCTGGGGGGTGAAATGCCTTAACCCCGCTCCCCGGCGCTCTACACTTCCACCCACCCCCCAAAGCACGCTCTCTACGGCTCACCGACCACCCCCACACGCCGCTACCCCGGCTCAACATCCCGAGGAGGAGGAGGGCGGCAGGGAGTTGTCTCTGCCTCTCCCTGCAGCAAGAGGTGAGGGAGATGCGTGGCCAGGGGGTGACATGCATAAGCCTGCTCCCCGGCGCTCTCCCACTTGCCCCCACCCCCCAGAGCATGCTCTCTACGGCTCACACCCCACCCCCATACGCCGCTACCCCGGCTCAACATCCCCAAGGAGGAGGAGGAGGAGAGCGGCAGGGAGTTGCGGCCGCGCAACAGCTCCTCTGTGCCACCGGGAGTTGGCGGAGGCCACGAGGGGGGAGAGAAGCAGTGGCAGCCCGAGGAGGAGCGTGGCATGCTGCCAGGTGAGGAAACGCAGGGAGAGGAATCCATGCCTTTCACGCACCCCGACTGCCTTTCACGCACCCCCTGCCTTTCACGCACCCCCCCTGCATTTCACCCCCCTGACTTTCACCCCCTACCTGCCTTTCACCCCCCCCTGCCTTTCACCCCTGCCTTTTACCCCTCCCCTGCCTTTCACCCCCTGCCTGCCTTTCACCCCCCCTGCCTTTCACCCCCCCTGCCTTTCACCCCCCCTGCCTTTCACCCCCCCTGCCTTTCACCCCCCACTGCCTTTCACCCCCCCCTGCCTTTCACCCCCCCTGCCTTTCACCCCCCCTGCATTTCACCCCCCCCGGCCTTTCACCCCCCCTGGCCTTTCACCCCCCCTGCCTTTCACCCCCCCCCGGCCTTTCACCCCCCTGCCTTTCACCCCCCCTGCCTTTCACGCCCCCCATGCCTTTCATGCCCCCCCCTGCCTTTCACGCCCCCTTCCTGCCTGCCCCCCTGCCTTTCATGCCCCCCTGACTTTCACGCCCCCCCTTGACTTTCACGCCCCCCTGCCTTTCACGCCCCCCTCTGCCTTTCACGCCCCCCCATGCCTTTCACGCCCCCCCTGCCTTTCATGCCCCGCCCCTGCCTTTCACACCCCCCCTGCCTTTCACGCCCCCCCTGCCTTTCACTCCCCCCCTGCCTTTCACGCCCCCCTGCCTTTCATGCCCCCCCTGCCTTTCACGCCCCCCCCTGCCTTTCACGCCCACCCCCCCTGCCTTTCACGCCCACCCCCCATGCCTTTCACGCCCACCCCCCCTGCCTTTCATGCCCACCTCCCCTGCCTTTCACGCCCACCCCCCCTGCATTTCACGCCCACCCCCCCTGCCTTTCACGCCCACCCCCCCTGCCTTTCATGCCCCCCTGCCTTTCACACCCCCCCTGCCTTTCACGCCCCCCCTGCCTTTCATGCCCCCCCCTGCCTTTCACGCTCCCCCTGCCTTTCACCCCCCCTCCCTGCCTTTCACCCCCCTCCCCTCCCTGCCACGCCCCCCCTCCCCTCCCTGCCTTTCACGCCCCCCCTCCCTGCCTTTCACGCCCCCTCCCTGCCTTTCACGCCCCCGTCCTCTCTCTGCCTTTCGCGCTCCTCCGTCCCCTCCCTGCCTTTCACGCCCCCCGTCTTTCACGCCCCCCGTCCCCTCCCTGCCTTTCATGCCCCCCGTCCCCTCCCTGCCTTTCACGCCCCCCCATCCCCTCCCTGCTTTTCACGCCCCCGTCCCCTCCCTGCCTTTCACGCCCCCGTCCCCTCCCTGCCTTTCACGCCCCCCCATCCCCTCCCTGCCTTTCACACCCCCGTCCCCTCCCTGCCTTTCACGCTCCCCGTCCCCTCCCTGCCTTTCACGCCCCCCCCCCCCCATCCCTGCAATCCCGGGCAACGCCGGGTATATCAGCTAGTGTATCAGTAAATGTAAACAGAGTGAAGTGTGTCTAAGATTGGAGAGCATTATCAACGGCTGTTAATAAAGCTCCTGTTTGTACTATAAAAGCTCCTGGTACCCATTATTATTACATCAGCATATCTACGCCCAGACTGCACGGATTCAGCACCCTGAAAAAACATGTACTTAGTCAACTAAACTCCTTAAGAGCCGGGCAAGAAGGGTTAGAAATAGGTTAAATATTTTTCAAGTATACATTACTATATTGGTCAGTCTGTATCTACATCTATCTGTCTTTCCCTCGTTTTCCATTTTCTAGACAATATTGTATCCCAATTTGGACTGCTTATATTATCTGAGCTTTATAAGAATACATAATAATCTTAAACATAATTTCCGTATTGTTAATTACTTACAGTATCTGCTATAAAACCTGAAAATCTCTATAAAACATTCATTTTTATTTTACATTTTAAGGGATATATTTTAGTTAATTTGAATTTTAAATACGCTATACTATATTTTACATACAGAAAATACTGAGTATTTGACTTGCATTAAATAATCTGGTTCTGCCACTTTTTTTTTTTTTAATGTTTTCTTCACCATGATGGGACATAATGTGTATTATTCTAAAGAAGTTTGCAGATTCAAGTCTGTGCTACAGAGAGTTTACAATCTAAGGCCCGGGCCATAGAGCACTCAGGCGTGCTGAGGCGTGCTGAGCCGCGCTGAACAGATGCAGAAAGCCCCTGCATCTGTTATCAGCGCGGCTATAGTTTCTCCCTGCTCATGCGCGCTGAGGAGGAGAAACTCTTCCCCGAGCGCCAAACTGATATTTGGTGCTCGGGGAAGCGGAGGAGCGGTCACGTGACCGCTCCCATCCAATGGGGCTGCAGCCGGTTCCCTACAGAGCCGCCATTACCAGACAGAAGGCATTGTGTGTGTTGTGTGTGTTGTGTGTGTTGTGTGTGTTGTGTGTATGTGTGTATGTGTGTATGTGTGTGTGTGTGTGTAGGAGGGGGGGGGGGAAGAGGGTGATGCCCCGATCGCTGTCTCCCTTCTGCTCCGGTCCCTGCCCCCCTTCTGCTCCGGTCCCTGCCCCCCTTCTGCTCCGGTCCCTGCCCCCCTTCTGCTCCGGTCCCTGCCCCCCTTCTGCTCCGGTCCCTGTCTCCTGTGTGTGTGTCTGTGTGTGCATTGTGTGCCTTGTGTGTGTGTGTTTGCATTGTGTGTGTGTGTGTATGTGTATGCATGTGTATGCATGTGTGTGTATGTGTGCATGTGTGCATGTGTGCGTGTGTGTGTGTGTGTGTGTGTGTGTGTGTGCATTGTGTGTGTGTGTGTGTATGTGTGTGTGTGTTTGCATTGTGTGTGTGTATGTGTATGCATGTGTATGCATGTGTGTGTATGTGTGCATGTGTGT